>NC_064818.1:56416699-56469326 GCF_023721935.1 Panthera uncia | reverse complement strand
TTTTTTTTTTTTTTTTGCATTTATTTATTTTGAGAGAGAGAGAGAGAACACGCGCACACATACGCATGAGTGGAGGACAGGGAGAAAGAGGGAGAGAGACAGTCCCAAGCAGGCTCCATGCTGCCAGTGCGGAGCCCCACGTGGGGCTAGATCTCACTACCACAAGATCACGACCTGAACAGATATCAAGAGCTGGATGTTTAAACAATTGAGCCATCCAGGCACCCCCCCAGGGATTATGGGAATTTCTATGCTTCCCATTAAAGCAGGTTCAGAACACAAAAGAAACTTTGAGGTAAAAATAATGTTAAAAAAAGATAACGATAGGGGCGCCTGGGTGGCTCAGTCGGTTAAGCTTCCGACTTCGGCTCAGGTCATGATCTCTTGGTTCATGAGTTTGAGCCTCACATCTGGCTCTGTGCTGACAGTTCAGACCCTGGAGCCTGCTTCAGATTCAGATTCAGCTCCTCCCCTGCTTGTGCTCTGTCTCTGTCTCTCTCTCAAAAATAAATAAATATTTTTAAAAATTTTAAAAAAGAGATAATGATAAAAGTCTCGATGATGAAAATGGAAGCAAATCTCTTAAATCATCTTTAAATCAATAGTTTGAAAAAAAAATGAAGTCTTTGCTAAGTTCAATTAAAAAAAAAATGAAGTTGGTGAGTAAGCACTACTGTAGACACTTGACTCAAAATGTGATCTACTGGAGGAGTAAGATTAGAAGATGATAATTTTCCAGTATGTTTTCCAGTCGGTTGGCTGTTTTCACAAAGATTACTAGGATCCTTAGTAATCACAATGGCTCTCAAGATCAGTTCAACAGGATTCATTTTCAGATTCTTACAGGGACTGCCAACTGTCATTCATTCTCTTTTGTCTTACCTCCTCTTTCTGCATTCACAGCTGACTCTACTGAATCAACACACACTTCCATGAGAAATCCATTTGCTGCTCCTAAAATACATGGAGAACAATGTAATTTCATGATGGTACTATCCATCCAGACCAATCTACCACCGTTATTTTATATTTTGCTGCCAAAATACAATGTCCAATGTCCAAATCCAATAATCCAAGTAGGTAAGTATACTAGAGACCATGAGTACAATAAAATAGCATAGTGATTATTTTTTTTTAATTTTTTAAACATTTATTTATATTTGAGAGAGGGGAGGGGGCAGACACAGAATCCGAAGCAGGTTCCAGGCTTTGAGCTGTCAGCACAGAGCCTGACACGGGGCTCAAACCCACAAACCGTGAGATCATGACCTGAGCCAAAGTGGGTCGCTCAACTGATTGAGCCACCCAGGTGCCCCAACAGCATACTGATTATTAAACTGATGTCTCCAAACTATGAAATAAGTATACAAACATATGTATAAGAAATTACACTGAGGAAAATACACACTGAATGCCAAATTAATTTTCCTAAAGCACAGACCTCATCATCACATTCTAAGTTAGATTGTTTTTGATGTTTCTCAGCATTTTCAGAATATGTTTAAACGTTTTTATAAAGATCATGTTTAAGAAAAAGGATGGACTTCAAATTTTGGCCCTACTACTCATCTGTGTGACCCTAGACAAGTTACTTAGCCTAAGTTTTCTATGAAGCAAAATAGGCTTTAGTACCTACCTCAGAGTAGTGAGCACTAAATAATTCATGTAAACTGGAGAGTACTCACCGTGTGTTCAAAAACAGTTATCATTAATAAACTACATACTCTTTCTTCTATATACCTCCAGTTCCCCCCAATTCCCATCCTTGCTCTTGATTATGGCCATCTCTTCAATCCACAAAGCCGTGCCAGCTCCACTGCTGAATGGTAAAATCTTCCAAGACTCACATTACATCACATTTCCATATTTCCCCTCTCTCAAAGTAGGAAATTGTATCTCCCTCTTTTGAACTCATATAACTCTTCACAGATTATGTGCTCCTTTTTAAAAACTAACTGTACCTTTTTAAAACACTAATTACTTTCTACCTCTTATTATTATGTATATAGATAAGTGTCTGTTCACTCTTAGTTGACTTAAAGTTCCTAAATAAAGTCTTAATGTGAGAAATCTTTATCATCACCCATAGCAAGCACAGTGTCCACCCTGGTATACAACAGTCATGCAAAGATTTACCAGAGGCTGAATAATTATAAATTCAAAAATTTCAATCATGTATTTACACTACAAGTGTGATGAAAATAAAGTTTTGAGTTTTTCTGTAAGTGAAGCACATTGTTTTTGTTTACAATTCAGAATATTAAATGTACACTTCATGCAATAAGACCTGAAAGAATGTGCACCACATACTAATAATGGTTACTACTAGGTAGCAGATTTGGAATTACTTTTACTTTCCTCTTTTTTACTTTTCTATGTTGCTTTTTTTCCTACCCAATATTGCTTTTATCGTTTTAAAAAAGGCTATTTAATTTGAAAAACCAAAATCTATCATCTGCTTACATCAAATTGCAAAGGTCTCACGTATGTAAAAGAAGACGATCAGTCTCAAACTGTGAAAGAGTTAAGTGCCACACTATGTTCTCAACCAATAGCACTGCATTCATTCCAAGAGTTTGCGGATAGCCACCCAGACCAGCTGTCACATCAATCTGACTGGACAATGCAGCTGGGGTACCATTTGCCTCCCAGGAGAAAGGATGTTGCTCAGGAGATGGTGGAGGCGCACACACAAGGCTATGACAGCTGTCCAGGAACAAAGTTATTTGTGGGAATCAAAGACATTTGTTTGGAGCAGCAGTTCTCAAAGTGTGGTAGTCCAGTTACCTCTGGGGGCCTTCAAGACCCTCTCAGAGTCTGTGCAGTGAAAAGTATTTTCATAATAATGCTAAGACTTTATTTGCCTTGTTCACTCTCATTCTCTCACAAGTGGAGTGGAATTTTCAAGAGGCTACCTGACATGTCAGACTGAAAGCAGAAGCAGGTACAGCAATTCCATTAATCCAGATCTTCAAGAGATTTGCAAAAATGTAAAATACTGGCATTCTCTTTGTTAGGAAGATATTTTTCACACACGCACACAGATGTTAGTGGTGTTAACATGTAATGGGTTTCCAGTTAATTAGCATTTTAAAATGTTTCCATTTCGAATACGGTCCATACAGATAGATTTAACCTATATAAATGAGAGGTCTCTAAGGTTCTCGATAACTTTCAGGAGGGGAAAGGGATCCTGAGATCAAAAAGCTTGAGAACCGCTGGTCTGGAGGAACCGAGAGTTCACGAGGCGGAGGATCTGCCAAATTCCCCAGCACCTGCTACGCCACCCTGCCTGGCGCAGCAGCAAGAACTCGGGACGTGGGGCAGCCACAAGCTCGGGCACTTGGCAGCGGTGCGGCTTTGGGGACAGTCCTCACCCCTGCCGCAGCAGCTACAGGTTACTAAGAGGTCACCACGGTGAGGCGCCGTGTTCAGCGCTCGACAGCTAACAGTCCCAGCGCTGCCACGGGGTGGGGACTCGCAGCCTCGCGTGGCGACGGGAAACGTGGGGCTGAAAGAAGTTAACCAACTTGAACACGGTCGCACACTAGACGCGGCGGGATGCAAACCCACACATCTGGTTCCGGAGCCGCTTCACTCTCGCTACAAGCCCCTTCTCAGACCCTCAGCTTCTACATGTTTAAAGCCAGAACTTGCCGCGCTGAGGGATGTGAGAAGCCGGGGAAAGGACTCCGAGAGAAATCGCTACTACTCCACTGGCCAGAACTCCCGTAGGCCCGCCCCTGACAGCGAAAGCGGCCGACCGCCCCCTCCCCCCCTCCCCGCCCCCTTCTGTACCGGACTTCCCGGACGGTATGCGCGCCCGTTTCCGCTCCGAGGAGGTCCCCTGCCTCTTCATGCTCGACGCGTCCCTCCCTCGTGCGTCTTCGCTTTCTACTCAGGGTCTGGGTTCCGGCGCGCGCGCCCAACGAAGCGCGGCCTGATGGCTGCGCGCACCCCGGCGCGTCTCCGACACCCAGACCCAGCAGCCCCCGCGAAAGACGAGTGTCTGGCGCAGTCGCAGTCACTGCTCGCCCCTGTCTTCTGAGAAGGAGGGGCTCGCGCTGCATGACCCGGAAATGTTTCTCCATTCGGCGGCGGTGAAAGGAGACCACAGAGTGCGGGGTTGTGGAGGTGGCTTCCCTACACTGTCTTCAGTATGCAGCGATTACTCTTTCCGCGCCTGAAGGCCTTGATGGGGAGCCCGTGCCTCTGGCTCCTGGGTCCTAGGGCGGCGCCTAGAACGCAGGTACCGCACCGCAGCCGACTCAATCGCGGAATCGGACATGGGGCGAAAGAGTGAGGAGAAAAATAATAGATAATTCGACATCACATTGACGTAGTTCCGTAGAATTCACAACGCATTTCTTTGTGCCCAAAGTCCCTGAGTTAAAGATCTGGACTTGCCACTTACTGGCTGTGTGATATCAGCCAAGTTAGGTAACCTTTCTGTCCCTTAGTTTCTTCGGCTGTAAAATGGGAATTGCAATACCTACTTCATAAGTTTCTGGGGAGGATTGAATAATTTCCTATACAGCAAGCGCTTAGCACATAGTAAAAGCCCAGTAATTTTTACCTGTATATTTGAGGTTTGCTAAAAGCCCTCAGGTAGTCAGGTGTGGAACTATAATCCCATTCTACAGAGAAGGAAATTGAGGCTTAATTTAAATTGTCTAAAGTTAGGAAACAGAACACGAACCTTTGGACTCAGGGACAGAATCAGAAGAGGGTGTGTATTTGCTCAACAAATAATTATTGAGTGATTATTATGTGTTAGGAAAGATAAATACCAAAAGTCTCCCACTCTAGAGGAAGGCACAGTTAATTCGCTTGTAATTCATTTGTCAAATCTTTATTAAGATCTTGTTATGTAAGGGAATGTGTTAGAAATGAAATTTGCAGGAGGGAAAGCACCAGACGGACCAGATACTGCTGTCCCACACTCCTAGCTTAGTGGTTGGTAGAGACAAATGAACCTGAAGTACATTGCAATGTGTTAAGGGCTGAGATAGGGGAGGTACAGTGTAGTGTGAGAACGACTTGTTGCAGACTTGGCAGAGTCTAGGAACACTTCCCAGAGGAGGTGACAACTAAACTAAGATCTATAGTCGATGTTACCAATCAGACAACAAGGAGCATCCCAGTCAGAGAAGTCATGTTTAAATTCCCACAGGAGAAAGAAAATCCATACTTAGGTGTGGAGTTAAGTCTGGGGGAAGCATGCTGAGACTAGAAGGTTCATGTGGTATGGGGATGGATTGGAGTGAGGCAAGACTAGAGGCAGGAAAACCAGGTGCGGGGTGGCGGGGGGTGAAGGGGGATGTGGATGCAGTGACTTGGATAGGAGATGATGATTTACTAGGGCAGAAGCGGTGGAGATGTGACTGTACAGGGTACTCCACTCTAGACAGAGTGGGATTGTGTATGAGAGTAGTGGACTGAGGCCTTTCCCTCTGTCTCCAGTTGTAATTTGTCTGTCTTGATCCTTAGTGTGGTTGCAGCTGTGGGATCAGGCACCTCTTAAGGCCAGGGCAATACAGCACCATCTCTGAAGTAGCTTTGCAGTCTGGAAGGGGTACAGTGTCCCTTCCCTCAAAAGCTGCTGAGCGGGTGGTGGGCCGATGGCTCCTGGTCTGCAGTGGAACAGTGGCTGGAGCAGTTATTCTTGGTGGAATGACTAGGTGAGTAATTTGCTCATAGCGAGAGTCAGCTATTTGGGTCATCAGTAGAAACATGGAATGACTAAGGGGGAAGAGTCCTTAGGAATCATCTAGTCTAGCTCCCTCATTTTATATATGCAGAGGGACATGTCGGATGACTTGCCCTGCTATAGAACAATCTAGAGTTTTATTATTAGGAGCCCTTCATAAAGACTTGTTTAGGTCTTAGCTGTTCGATATGCATTGTTTTTATGTATTTTCCCTCTACACACAGTTTTCAAATTTGTCTCAAAATTTTTTTGTATAGTTTGTTTGAATTAAATCCACGTAAGTTCCATATATCACAATTGGTTCATATGCCTCTTAGGTCTCTTTAAATCTATAAAGAGATTTTATAGATTTAGATTCTTCTCCCTTCCTCCCCCATTCTTTGTAGTTTTGTTTTTTTGTTTGTTTGTTTGTTTGTTTTTCTGCTATTAAAGAAACCCAACTGATTTGTCATACGGAGTTTCCCACAGTCTGGATTTTGCTGATTGCATACTTGTGGTGGTGTTTAACATGTTCCCTTATCCCCTGTATTTCCTGTAAATGGGTTGTTGCTTGATCAGATTCAGGATGGGAGCAGGGGGCAAAATCCTTCATAGGTGATTACAACATTCATAAATATCTGGTGTCCATTAGAGATACCAACAGCCATTGATTATCATTACCTAGATCCATGATTTCATTACAGTTGCAAAATTCTAATAATTTATTAGCTCAACTCTAAAGAGGAACTTTCATCAACAGTTTGGTTATCCTAAGGTACTGTTTGTACAGTTTGTATAGGAAAGGCAGGATAAATAATTTCCCTTTATTTACCAATTCTGAAAATAATAAATTGGTTCCCAAGCATCCTCCAAAGGTGATCAATAAAGTTTTTAGTTTTTTACATATTATGAGCTCATCAGTTTAAATGTGTTTGATGTTTCAATCCATTGCTTTGATGGTGTGCTCAGATTGTTCCATCTTTAGTCAATGGGAGCCTCTTCAAATTGTCTCCAGGGTTGTTTTTTTTTGTTTGTTTGTTTGTTTTTTGACAGGGTACTAGTAACCTTTAATTCTTTGCTTTCTGGATATGATGTTCCAGGTTCATCTTCTACATTTCTTGCCTCTGACCTAAAATCAGCCTTTTACCTTAGGAATCCTTGCTCCTTTTGGTGAAAATACCTTCAGGTGTTAATACAGTATGTGTTGCTCAGATTTCCTCCGCATTCCCTGTACCCTTATTTCAAAATATCATATGTTGTATAGGCCGTTATGGGAAACTGCAACACATTTGAATTTTATTAGCTTTAAATTCACTCAAGAATCTAAACTGTTTTATATCTAACAAATCTCTTTTCCCTGTGTAAATAATGTCTCATATCCATGTAGGGCACATTTCTTGGGTGTAAGGGTTGATATTACCTGTTAAGGAATGTTAGTGAAAGAAAGAGGTAAAGAGAGTTGAATGAAAGGATTGAGAGAACAAGGAGTCAAGAAATGTGTACCTGATGGCAGCTGTTTCTGGTGAAATTTTAAGCAGTAAGAAGAAAGCAAGGTTTCAAAAAAGGATATAGTGAAATGTTATGTTTAACTTTAGAGGGGTTAAGTTCAGATCCCCGTTTCTGTTAACTGTTCATGAGAAATCCAGCATTGCATGGGCACCCGTGCATGTGTGCACACACCATTTCTTTCCTATCTTAAGGTTGACAGAGTCTGGCCTCTCAATGGTAGACTGGAATTTAATAAAGGAGATGAAGCCACCTACACACCAAGAGGAATGGGAAGCAGAATTCCAAAAATATCAGCAATTTCCAGAATTTAAAATGTAAGTATTATAGAAAATCAGGTAAACGCCCCACTAGGCCTTCTCAATCTTTTGCGTATTTCAGCATTTCAGAATGGTTAGATTCCATTATTGATATTTGCTCCAGTTATATTTAGTGAGCTTTCTACTCTAAACCTCCAGTTCCAGAGTGATCCTGGGGTCACGGATGAGGAAGAAGGCAGACCTTTCATTTCAAGCTTCAAAACTGAGAATGCTTCTGCATTCTCTCGGTAAATAACAATCAGATGGATGTTTCCTCTTTCTTTTTTGACTTCCCTTCCTCCCAGCTTGAATCATGATATGACACTGGCCGAATTCAAGTTCATCTGGTACATGGAGTACTCACATCGAATGTGGGGTCGCCTTGTGGGCCTCACATACATCCTGCCTGCTGCCTATTTTTGGAGAAAGGGCTGGCTCAGCCGTGGCATGAAAGGACGTGTTCTTGCCCTGTGTGGGTTAGTCTGCTTCCAGGTGAGATTTATTCAAGTTTGGGAAACCAGAGATGCTTCCAGGAGCTTCCTGGTTGGTATTGTTTTTAAGGAAAGAATCTGAGTCTGTATTACAGAGTGGGTAAGAGGATGAATTTTAGTGTTACAAGCGTGGCCCAGCTCTGCCACTTAGTAGGGCAAGTTGTCTATCTTCGGTAGGCTATGCTTTCCTTACCTGTAAATAGGGATAATAATAGTGCCTACTGGTTAACTTGTGTGACTATTAAATGAGATAGATCATGCATATACAATACTTAGTTCCTGGAATTAGTAAGCACTCAGTAAATATATTTTTGTGTCACAAGAGTTTCTTTCCTGTCATGGCTCTCTTCCTGGGTTCTTTTCTCCTCCCCTTTTCTCACTTGTCTGCTCTATGGCTTTTCTGTGCTAGAATGGCTAAAGAAGCAAATTTGAAAGCTCCCACAGTTAAGGGTTTGGTGAGACTGAGACTGAGAGCCAAGAAAAGGAATATGAGAGAAGGTACTTATGAGTATTTGGGTCATGATTCTACGCCCTCAGAGAGAGTCTTAGAGCTCAAAGGAACATCAGAATTTGATCAGGAAGAAGCTAATTGGTTAATTTGACTCTGAAGTAGTAAGAATATGAACCAATTAGAAGGAATTAAAGAGGGAGATGGAAGAGACAAAATAGAGGCAATAGAAACAGGTAAAGAGACATTAGTAAATGTCCCTAAGACCTAGGGAAGGGTTGGTAAAACAAAATGAAAGTTTATTTTAGAATGAAAAAAAAAAAACCCACTAAAGATCAACTCCAAGGGCGGTAGAAATTTGAAGATGGCACATGGGGTTATGGGAAGAAGAAAGTGGGGCTGGCAAATCACACTTTACACTCCTTTGTCTTCCAATGTCCTATGCAGATGAAATCAAGATAATTAGACCATCCAGGGTCATCACTAAGGATAAAGACATGCCCCAGAAGATTTCCTGAGGAGAGCTATGTAGAAGAGGTGGGAGAATCCCACCTCTTGACATGCTTCTATTGACTTG
Organism: Panthera uncia; assembly: GCF_023721935.1. Lineage (NCBI taxonomy): Eukaryota > Metazoa > Chordata > Mammalia > Carnivora > Felidae > Panthera > Panthera uncia. Next base: position 56,460,316 of record NC_064818.1, on the reverse strand, counting down.
GGAGAGTGGGGGTGAAAGGGCTATATCTTATCTGATAGAAATGAAACTGACAGTTGTTTGGTTAATTGAAAAAGTTAAGCAGAGAATCAGAATAATACATACCTTGCATTTTTAAGCTTAAGCCTGTACTTTGATTACTTTTTTTTTTTTTTAAATGAAGAGCTAAGACCTGTTCTTTAAAGTCCTCTGATTGGAATTTAACTTCAGATCTCTTGCATCCTCATAAACTATTATTTCATTTCATTTTCCTTAAAGAAGAGTGGGAACTTAGACATTTGCAAAGCAATCTGCTGGCAAAGCCTTACAAATTTTTTACTCCCCTCTACCCAAAACTTTTATAATTGTCTATTCCTACTAACTTGACAATGATTGTTATTAAGCAGTTATCTTTATCAAAGCTTTTCCAAAGCATATGATCTAGTTTGTATAGAAAAAACTCTCTTTTTATTCTTATATTTCACTGGTTTAAATAATATTAAATTATAGCAAGTATTTCTAAGGTTTTGCCCATAGATACACTTTTGTGTACTTTTCTGTATTTGGCTTATACTTGAATAAAATGTTAATCTAAGCAGTGGTTAAGTATTTGTGGTGCTATGTGTGAAAATGTGGATAGGTTACGACTCCTGGGATACTGGAGATATGGGAAGATATGGAAAGGAGAGGTCAGGGAGTACTGATAATTGATAACTCGCTTTCTCAGATAGTAAAGTTGAATAGACAGATCCAGCTGTGTGTTATTTGCCCCTTCTGTTTTTGGTTCTAGGGTCTGTTGGGATGGTATATGGTGAAAAGTGGATTAGAAGAAAAACCAGACTCCCATGACATCCCTCGGGTCAGTCAGTACCGCCTTGCTGCCCACCTGGGATCAGCCCTTGTTCTTTATTGTGCCAGCTTGTGGACTTCACTCTCACTGCTGCTCCCTCAGCACAAGGTAAAAGTCAGTCTATGCTGTTAGTACATCTACACAGATGCTGACAGGGTCACAGGAACAGAAATTCTGCTTCTTATGGGAAGTTATAAATCAAAATGCACACATTCCCTTAGTAACATCTACCGATTTACCAGAAATTAGATATAATCAAAGATGACAGAAGCATTGAACTTTGAGATTATAGAAAGCTTTGGAACTGCAAAGGAAAATGTGTCATTACTCTTTTGAGCTGGAACAACTCATTCAAAGGAAAATTAGTACAGGAGCCGAATATTCTGTTTGCACTGCCTGTTGGGAACAGTGAAAACATGAATTTTAGAAAAGGTAGGAAGGGGTTGCAACAAGAGCCTTACTTGTGACTCCCAGAGGGTTGGAGGAAGGCCAGAATGGAAGCTGTTTCTGAACCTTTGATGGTGTACAGGAGCCATGGGGGCTGTTTATTCTTTAGTTGGGGACCTATCATTCATCAAATCTGACAATATAGTGATCTTGTCTGAAATATTTTCTTTGTATGCTGATCAAAAGAAAATACTAGTTTTTCTAAAACTGACTATTATTTTTGGTATTAAAGTCATGGTTGGCCTGGATAACCTGTCCATGTAATGAAGTTTGAGATGACAAAGGACTTTTAGGTAGAATTATCCAGTAGGTACTTGGAAAAAGTAGCCTCAATCCCAACAAGGAGAGGAGTTGTGGACTTGGCAGTCATCCCCACAGGGAAGCCAGATGGGGTCAAAACATTGGTGCAGTAGACAATCCATGTGCTTAGATTATAGAACATTTCCATCATCACAGAAAGTTCCATTGGACAGTACTGATAGATTGTCCTACGTTATCTTTCTAATGATATCTCACTCTTCATGTACTAGATTATAGACCATTTAAGGACAGTAGTCTGACTTAACTCCTTAACTCCTTTGTATCTTTATGGTAACCTGTTTATAAAGTTCTTAATAAATATTTGTTGCTTCACTGATTAGTATCAGAAGTTGGCTACAGTAAAAATAAAATCAAATTTTTTTTTTTTAATTTTTTTTTTTTTTTTAACGTTTATTTATTTTTGAGACAGAGAGAGACAGAGCATGAACAGGGGAGGAGCAGAGAGAGAGGGAGACACAGAATCTGAAACAGGCTCCAGGCTCTGAGCTGTCAGCACAGAGCCCGACGCGGGGCTCGAACTCACGGACCGTGAGATCATGACCTGAGCCGAAGTCAGACGCTTAACCGACCGAGCCACCCAGGCGCCCCAAAATCAAATTTTTATATTAACAAAACACTAAATGGAAGAGTCTCTACTTTAGGCATTTTGATTCTGACTATATTTGCAAAGCACTAAATATCATACATAAACAACATGAAAATCTAGTCCTCTGTCTTAAGCCACATCATTTCAAACATGGTGAAGCATTTTTCCCTTGCAATGGGAAATGCAATGCAAATCATTATTGAACAGATATGTAATGAGTATTTACACACTGAGCACTGGGCTAGGATTACTTCACCAAGCAAGACAGATGTCAGTTCCTGCCTTCACAAAACTTACAGGATAGCAAGGAAGACATAGTAAATGTATAAACATCATAAAATATGATGCATATTTGAACAGAATATCTGCTGGGAATGCTCAACCTATTTAGGGAGTCAGAGAAAATGAGGCTTCAGACTGTCACTTGACTTTGGCCTTGGAGATCTTTGCTGCCTCCCGTGGTTCTTGCAGTACAGTTTATCTGAATGCTTTTCTTCTTTAGTTGCCTGAAACTCGTCAGCTTCTGTGGTTGAGGCGATGTGCTCATGGAACAGCAGGCCTAGTGTTCCTTACAGCTCTCTCAGGTAGGACTCTTCTCATCCAACGGGCTCTAGACAAACTCCAGGGGGGAGTTTGTCCTTTCCTCTTGCACCTTCCTATTTCCCTTTCACACCTGCCTCTCTCATACCCACCATCTTCATCCTCTGTTTTCTGTTCCTTCCTCCCTTCCAAAAACCCTGCTTTCCGGTCAGTTGAACAAAAATATTGAGCATTTATCTGGATCCAGACTGCCTAGGTTCGAATCCTGGCTTTACCACCTATGAACTCTGTGACCTTGGGCAAGCTGTATAACCTCTCTGGGCCTTAGTGACCTCATTTGTAAAATGAAGATGATGGTGTACTATAAGTAATAGATGTGAAGTGCTTAGAACAGTACCTGTCATGTAGCAACTATTTAAACTTAAATAATTAAAATTAAATAAAATCTAAAATTTAGTTCCTTAGTCACACTAGCCACATTTCAAGTGCTCAGTAGCCACATGTGTCTAGCAACTATTTTGGATGGCAGATAGAGACTATTTCCATCATCACAGAAAGTTCTGTTGAGTAGCACTGCTGTAAATAAAACCATCAAACCAGTTCTTTGTGCCCCCTCTCCTTTTTAGTGGAAGAACATGAATTCTGACTTCATAAATGCTATTTATAAAAAAACAAAGTCTCTTTGATCATAAATAATGGATCAGTCATCTATTAATTCATGGATATTTTACATGTTTATCCAGGATTTAGTTTGTAAATTTTTTTTCACTTCTGTGTTCACTCAACCAACATTTTTTTGAGCACTTGGGGAAGACAGGCAATAAACAGTGAAAATATATGGCAGATGGTGTTCAGTGCTATGAAGAAAAAAATAAAGCAGGATAAGGGGATAGAGGTGAGGTTGGGGAAGTGCTGTCTTATATAGGATCATTGAGGGGATCTCTTTGATAAGGTGATATTGAGTGGAGACCTGAGGAAATGAAGGAGTATATTACGCAGGTATCTGGGGGAAAAGCATTTCCCGAATAGATCTGGTTCGTAGTGGGATAAGGAGGGCATCAAAATCACTAACAGGATGTTTCTATCGAATATGCCTTGTTCCAGAGCTTCTAGTTCTCTCCTTTAAGGGAGGCATGCCAGAATCTTGGGGTGGGAGCAGGTGAGGATGCAGTTTTGTGGGTTTGTTTTTTTTTTTTAAATTCCCGTGGTGATTAGGATGTATATTCTCTGTTTAGAAACCCTTCTGTAGATCTTTTTGTTCTCTGATTATTCCTTTTTGTCTGTCTCTGGGATAATAAACTTTTTCTATGCCAAAACTAGTATTTGATCTCCTCTGTATCTCATTTTAATAAATACTATTTGCCTTGGAATATAGGGGCCTTTGTGGCAGGGCTGGATGCTGGGCTTGTTTACAATTCCTTCCCAAAGATGGGAGAATCTTGGATCCCAGAGGATCTCTTTACCTTCTCCCCCATCCTGAGGAATGTTTTTGAGAATCCCACCATGGTGCAGTTTGATCACCGGATTCTGGTAAGTCTGGCTGCTAGTTACTGGCTACTGAGCACAGGGAGCCTCTCACAGCCTTTGGGGTGTCTGAGGCACTGATGGCAGCACTAAGAGAGGGTAGAACAGACTGGGCACTAGATTTCCTTTTCTTTTTGGGAGAAATTTAGCACCAGGTCTCTGATGTGATGTTTTTGTCCTAATTACCCACACCCTTTCCAGCCAAATTCTGGCTTTTGGGATACTGCCATCTTCTTAAAGTTGGAATATGCCTTTTGCCATCTGGCAAAGGATAACTTCCCTCAATCCTGCACACACATAGGAGAGTCATTTTAGTGGAAATGAGGCCAAGTAGAGAAGAGAGGGCAAAGATAGGCTGCTGAACATATAACTATCAGAGCTGAACCAAAACTCCAGGGAGCTAAAATGTTTGTCATCTTATTTAAGCTGATATTTATTAAGGGCCTGCTATGAGTCATGTTAAGATTGGCTTGGTAGCTGGGCGTGATACGTTGGAGCCAGGAAAGACTGGCAGCAAGGAGGCCAGCAAGAAGCAGAGGTGCCATTGCAGTATTGCAGGTGAGAGTGGTGGGGCTCTAGGCTGTGTGGGGGAGCAGAACTTGAAGAGAACAGTGGATCACAAACAGGCTCTAAGGAGAAGATTGGCTGTAGTAATGATGGTAAAGAAGATCCCAAAGTTGATTCTGTGGCATGCTTAAAACACACCCAGAAATAGGACTACTGGAATGAGTGTTGGGCTGGAGATGAAGGATGTCATCAGACTGAGGTGTGCTGGGTATGAGGTGATTGGAGCACACCCAAAGACAGAGGTCCAGAGGACTCAGACCCCCAAGGGCAACACTGGCACTTGGGCCAGTTACCTTGTGTGGGCTCAGGCCTCTTTGCCAACATTTTGTAATAAGTAGAGTCTAGTTGAAATTGTCATCCTGGACAGCTCTGAAAAGGAAAAGTGAAATAGATGTAAAAAATGATAGACGAACATTCTCCTTGACATCATGGAGTGGGAAAGGAGACCCTATTGCCAATCCTTTACTGAAGTGCGGCGGGAAGGAAAATGATACTTTCACTTGTTTTTAGCACTAGCTGCCAGCACCACTATCTTCTCTACTCACAGCCCAGGAGAATAACCCTCATGTGCTGGGGTCAGACCCACTTTAAAAATACAGGATTAGTGGGGCACCTGGTTGGCCCAGTCGGTTGAGCATCCGACTGCGGCTCAGGTCATGATCTCATGGTTGATGGGTTTGAGCCCTGCATCAGGCTCTGTGCTGACAACTTGGAGCTGGGAGCCTGCTTTGGGTTCTGTGTCTCCCTTTCTCTCTGATCCTCCCCTGCTGATGCTCTCTCTCTCAAAAATAAACATTAAAAAAAAAAAAAGAAAAAAACCCCAGGATTCGAGAGGAGATAAAATTAGGCATAAGAATGCAAAGAATGACTTAAAAAGCGAGGGCTACCCCTGAGGGGCGCACCCGTGTTAGAATTTGGAAAGGATCACTGAGAAGAGAGAGTAAGAGTGTCTAGAGTGATAGGTGCCTTGGGGAACATGAACATTTAAGTGGCAAGCAGAACATGGAGGAGACTGAGGAGTAATCACAGGTGGAGCCACAGGTCGTTCTCTGCGTGGTATAAGAAAGTGCTTAATGGTGACTCACTGGTTCTAGAGAAGATACATGTAAGATGAGCAGAAATCAGGAGGGTGGGACATTTCTTCCTGGCACTTGGTGAGATCCCTTCCTTTCTGCAGGGAATCACTTCAGTTACAGCCGTGACAGTGCTCTACTTCCTTTCCCGGAGAATTCCCCTTCCTCGAAGGACCAAAATGGCAGCAGTGACTCTGCTAGCTTTGGCATATACACAGGTATAAACCACTTCTTCTTGGTCTGAGGGATCTCCAAAACTAAGTTAAAAAAGGAAGGTGACAGGCTAGGAGAAAATGATTTCAATATTTGTAATAGACTAAAAGATTAATAACCGGAAAATAAAATGAGGATATGAGTATACATAGTTCTCATAAGAGGAACAATGAATGACCAATAAATATGAAAAGCTGTTTAGCCTCATTCATGATCCGAGAGAAGCATCATGGATCTGAGAGGAGCAAATTAAAACAATGCATGCCACTTTGTGCCTGTTAGATTGGAGAAAAAAAATTTTTTTAAGATTATCAGGTATTGGCATGGGCATAGGAAAATGGATACCTTCATATATTCTTGGTGAGAGCATGAGTTGGTATAGTTTTTTCCAGAGGGCAGTTTGGCATTATCTTTTAAAATGTTAAATGTATAATCTTTTGGTCCAGAAAAGTGACTTCTTAGTTCCTGCCCTAGAAATATTCCAGTGCACAAAGAGCTGTGTACAAAGAAACTCATGGTAAAGTTGCTGCGATAGTAAAAAGCTGGAAACAACCTAAATATACAAGTATGGCACACCCATACTGTGGAATACTGTGTAGCAGTTTAAAATAGTAAGATCTCAAGACTCATGTTGTTAAGTGGAAAAAAGCAAGTAGCAGAACAATCCAATTTTTAAAAGTACAGGATTATGTTTTTTCTGTAAACATCTATGAAAAAGTGTAAGTGTGTAGAAACTGATAAACTACCTTGGTGGGGGGGAACTGGGCTAGGGTGAAGGATAATTAAAGAGAATATTAGGTTTATTTTGTTTGAATTTCCTTTGTTGTGAGTATATTTACTTGTGAAAATTCTTAAATATATATTTTTAGTGTTCTGATGGGAGAATGTGGAAATTTATGTATCTGGTTGTCTATGCCCAGTCATTTGAAGTTGTGGCTCCTGCTTTTCTTACTGCATTCTTTCCTCTGTAACAGGTGGGCTTGGGCATTAGCACTCTGCTAATGTACGTTCCAACTCCTTTGGCTGCCACTCACCAGTCAGGCTCCCTGGCTCTGCTTAGTGTTGCCCTTTGGCTCATGAATGAACTCCGAAGAGTCCCAAAATAATTCCAAGGATCAGCTTCCTATGACTGAAAGTGCATTTGAGAGCTCATCAGAGAGCACAAGAACTTGGGAGTTTTCTAAAAGGATGTCCTTGGCATACCAAGTGGTTTCCAAACTGGTCAAGTTATTTAAAATTCTTTGCCTGTTTTGGGGTGTCTGGGTGACTTAGTAAAGCTCTGACTTCAGCTTGAGTCATGATCTCACGGTTTGTGGGTTCAAGCTCTGCACTGGGGTCTCTGCTGTCAGCGCAGAGCCCACTTTGGATCCTCTGTCTCCCTCTCTCTGCCCCTCCTCTGCTCACATGCATGTGTGCTCTCTCTCAAAAATAAACATTAAAAAAGTAAAATTCTTTGCCTGTTTTTAACAAAGTCACTGGATCAAGAGTGTCATTAAGTATATTTAACTAAATATTCCTTTTTAAAATCTTTATAAATTTAGGGGCACCTGAGTGGCTGAGTTGGTTAAGCGTCCAACTTTGGCTAAGGTCATGATCTCTAGATTCGTGGGATCAACCCCTGTATCGGGCTCTGTGCTGACATCTTAGATCCTGGAGCCTGCTTCAGATTCTATCTCCCTCTCTCTCTGCCTCTCCTGTGCTCGCACCCTCTTTCTCAAAAATAAACATTAAAAAAAAACTTTATAAATTTAGTTTTTTTGTTGAAAACCAAATTTAACGTAGAGAAATGTCTGCCTTTGTTCCTTTTTAGTAGGCTGTCTAGGTTTCTTAATGTTAGCAAGCTCTTGATTCGACATGCATGAGCTCTTGTCTCCTTGACCCCGAGTCCTGAATTATGCCTAAGGAGAAATTCCTTATGATCTCCACTTCCATCAGGTGAAGATTCAAAGGGAAGGACTTGGCATACCTTAAGTAGCCAGACAGCCTTCAGCGAGAAATAAGTGTCTTCTAGTATCCTGATTTTCAAAATGGGGAAAGGGTAGATTTTGACAAGTTTAATGTCTATATGTAACAAAATGGCTTAGAAGTACTTAGAAAAGGAAATAATCACTAGTAACCCACTTGGATTCGTCAAGCACTAACCTAGTTCTTTTGATGGCTATTAACATTGCTAGGTCACATGGAATAGATAGTATGAATCAGTTCCTGAGAGAGGTTCGTAACAGCCTCATGGATAAGAAAAGTATGGCCTTGATGGTGTACGTAGTACTTGGACATCTATTAAGATATGTGAACAAATTTTTGATTAACAAATTATAATTCTGGTCTATCTTGACATGTCATAGGGCTCTTATTCAGTTTTATTTTTTAAATCGGTGATTTGGATGAAGGCATCAGAAAGATCAGACCTGAGGATGGAACAACCCAACATTGCTAATATAATAGATGAACGTCACAACTCAAAACAATTCCAGAGTGGCACCATCAAGATACAATTAAATATTATAAATGTAACATCCTCATTTAAATTAAATAGGTTGTGTAAGTTTGGGATAGAGAAACCTGGCATCCTATCATTTCATATAAAGAAGACAGGGATTTCAGTTGGCCATCGGCTCAACTTGCACCAAAAGTGTAATGACACTGATAAAAACTAGTGGTGTTTCAGATTTCATCAATGGAAGTGTCACAGCTGCACTCAGAATACTTCAGTTGCAAGTGCTGTGTTTTGCTATCGGTACCCCATTTAAGGAGGGCGCTGATTACTAAGTATGTCTCCAGAGGAAGGGACCAGGATGGTGAGTCGTCCAGAACTCACACCACACAGGGAATACTTGAAGGAAGTAGGGGCATTGAACTGTAGAACATTCAGACAGCAGAGCTGGGAACAATGGCTAGAAGGTGCAGAAAGCTAGTTTTTAGTTTTGTAGAAGACAAGAGTCGGATCAAAACAAAAGCCCACTAGGGTGCAGCTGGTGAGGAAAAGTGGAAAGTGGAAAAGTGGAAAAGCAGGTGTGTCCCAACTATTCGACTAAACCACTGCTGAGCTCTGGCCTGTTGCTGCTCTATAGGTCTAGAGTTGTCAGATCTGATTATTTAAAGAAACAAAACATTTAGATTTTTATGTGAAAGCTCTCAAGGGTTGGCAACTAATTTCAGGTTTTTTTTAGTACATGACACAGGCTGAACACATCTGGGAGCCATAAATGGACTAAGGTTTGCCCATTTACAGTCTCAAGGAGATGATCTCCATTCCTTTTCAACTCCAGTATTCTGTGAGTTTCACTGTGACTTAACAGCTACCATCCTCAAGTGGTTCTTAGCAAAACAAAAGTAATAGTTTGTCTTTGATTAAAAAAAAAAAATTCTGGATGACCCCGGGGCTTATGCTATTGCTAGAGGTAGTTTCTAATTTTTTTCAAATTAGAATTTTTGAAAATCCTGAAGCCCAAGCTCCCCCTAAGACCAATTAAATCATTATCTCTGGAAGCAGTAATAGACATAATTTTAAGTTTCCTAGGTCATTCCAACATGCAGACAAGTTTAGACACCGTGGCCTAGCCCCTAATAAACCAGTTACCTTAGAAAGTTTTGACCACTGAGGGTTGATGGGGGGTGGGAGGGAGGGGAGGGTGGGTGATGGGTATTGAGGAGGGCACCTTTTGGGATGAGCACTGGGTGTTGTATGGAAACCAATCTGACAATAAATTTCATATTAAAAAGAAAAAAAATGATATTCTAAAAAAAAAAAGGAAGTTTTGACCAACTTATTTCCATCCCCTCCAAATTTGCCCAACCCTATCTCATTTAATCTGATCCTATTAGTGTGTTAATGGGATGTCACCTCTTCTAGATAGAATTCTTAAAGGGAACTGCGGTCAGAGGTGCAGGTTCCCATCCATCATCTCATGACTCCCAAACCCAACCCAAAAAGCCAAATGCTGGTGTTTCTAAAGTTCCCTCCAACAATGTAGCAATGAATGAATAAGTTCAAGTTCTAGATGTTTTTCTTCATTTTTCTTTTATTAAGTATGAGTAAGTTTGGAAAAACCGATTCTGGTTGCATTTAGCTGTATAACTGTATTGTGGCTATCTATGAGCTCTTGGTAAATGGAGATTATCTGAATTATTTTTATGTTTGCATTATTCCCAGCACCAAACACATACCAAATATTGCATGAATGAATGGAAAATGGATAATTACCGATTGAGGTCCAAGACACCTCTTTCAAAGTAAGTCATCATATACCTAGAAGATTAAATGAATTTCCCTTAAAATCTGTCAAGAATTCTGTCAGTTGTTTTTAAAACATCAAGAGAAATGAAAACACCTGGCTTTCTTATCAATCTAGAATTTTCTTGTTTTTAACTTACACTGACAAATGCTGTCCCATTGTAGAGGAGGTAACAATTAGCTACTGCCTAAAGTGATGATCACGACGTTAGGATAACCAGTTGATGTGTAGCAATTCTTCCAGTTCTGGTACGTATGGTGGGTTATATATAGGCATATGAAACACATATACCTATGTCCCTGCAGAAGAGACAATACATCTCTAATATGCATTGCACTTTTTGTTCAACACTGATGTAACGGTATTTAACAGAATTTTAAGAACTGTTGAGCAAAATTATTTAATGTGAAGCATTCGAAAACCATACAATCTTAGCAACCCCCAAAAGTGATGCAACATAAGCAGCCTTCAGTTTTTGAAAGCGAGAAGGGAGTGTCTAGCTGTGGGTCATAATAAAAAGATGCCTTTCAACACTGCAAAGTTCATTGTTCAAGGCAGAAATAACAGAGATAAGGCATATACTTCAGGGCTCCAACAAAAGAGGAATTGTGGAATGAGAATTTCAAACACAACATAATGACAGCAATACCAGAAATCAAAGTATTCGTCTAGGATCCTTACTTGCAGAGAAAGCATTATGAAGCTAATAAGGCGCAGAGCCTTCACCACGAGCAGTTTTAACAGGCCAAACTCTGGCAAGTCCTCTGCAGGAAGGGCTTCTTTGAAAGCATCAGGGCTACCTTAATACTGGAGAACCAGAGTGGTAGGCTGCCAGAGGGTCTACAAGTGGCTGCACTACTTAAAAAGGAGAGGCTCAGGAGTAGACACGTCCTCAGCTTGCCTGAAGTCATACATGCATGGCTATAAACATCCTGTGATTCAGAAGTTTTTTTCAACTTTGGTTTTTATAAAAATGGCAGGCCGTGATTGCATACACTTTAAAAGTAAAAAACCCTTATGAGTAATAACTCAATTTTACAAATAAAAGGAACTTCTTAGTGCTCAGACTTCCAGAGAAACACAGGGTCAACAGATGTTGACCTCCTCTGTCCCTCTAATAATGGTAGGTACTGACAAACTGGAAATAATGAATTATAGCAAAAGAAAAACACTTATGTAATAATACAAGGGAAGTCTATTAGTATATTAGTATATATACTAATTAGTATATTAGTATATAATAAAAGAGCTCTTGTTTTTTAACTAATATTTTTTGTAACACCAACAAAATCCTCACAAGTTAGAGCATATGGCCCTACCGGCAGGACTCTCACACTAAGCATGACCTAAGAAGCTAATCTGGGAGAATCTGAAGTATCTGTTGCTACTTCTACCTTAATTCTTTATCCCAAATGAAGTCATATCATATACCACAGCACAAAGGGAAATTAGATACTAGTTATGAGTTAGCACAAAAAGAAGTTTAAAGACAGCAAAAAGAAACAGCATTTTGTTTCTGTAACGGAGTCTGAGAACTGCCCAAGAAATACAGCCAAGTTCATTAATGAGGTAGATCTGATAGGCATTTTATACTTTAAATAATTTTGATTATAACCATCAAATGAATTGCTTAGACGCTGTGGTTAAGAAAATTGTACAAAATTAAGCAAATTGTTTAAAAGAAACATCTAAAATGTAAAAGGATTAAAAGAAATATAGAAGGTAGAATAAATGTGGTAACAACTGGGTGCCATTTCTAACAAAGTGTTTCTTTCATATTTTATTCCTAAATGTGAGCAAAGCCATCACAAATGAATGTCAGAAGCAGTTATAAAGATTGGGCATGGTTACTTGTAATCAGCTGTATTATAAAGAATAGATTCCTTTGAAATACACAATCTTGCAGGAAGATTCTGTCAATGAGAACTTCATTGGAGCTGTCAAAGGTGTGTGTCTGTGGTACAGAAACCAGAGAAAACTGGATCCAGGAGACCATTCACTCAGACTTTGCACATATTACTACTGCTCTGGGCCTCAATTTTATCATTCATAAAACCCAAGGGGTTAACAAAAGACAGAACTCTAAAATCCCAGCTGTAAAAATCTCATCCTCTGAAATTTATGTATAATGATTGCTGTTGGAAACTCCATTCCCATCAACCTTAATGTCAGTGATAAAGTAGGAGGGGACCACCAGCTCTCTTGGTCATCCTGTCCTTTTAAACCAAAGGCCAAAATCCTGTTCCTGAAACTCTTACCATTTTCCTACATTTTCTCCTGCCTTTAGTTCCTTAGGCCAACAGTTCTTCCTTTGGAACTAGCCTCAGAGCATCTTGTCTAGCCACCTTGTTTTATAGATGAAAAAAGAACCAGAGAGGGCAAGTGACTTGCCTAGAGAGTACCAGAGCTAGTCAGTGACAAAGCCAGGACTAAGAATCCAAACCGGCTATTTGTAAAGTCCAGTCTTCTTTTCCTTAAATCATACCACCCACTTGTCTTTCACTCCTGACAAAAATCAAAACAAAAGCATGTTAATAGGGGTAGGGAGAGCATCTATTTAGATAATACCGATAAGTAGAAGTTATTTTATTTCAAAAATGAAAATATGGATGTGAAGGCATCATGCCCCTTGATTTCAGACTGTATCACAAAGCTATAGTAAACAAAACAATATGGTATTGGCATAAAAATGGACGCTCGATCAATACAACAGAATAGAGAGCCCAGAAATAAATCTTTGAATGTATGGTCAATTAATTTCCAACAAAGGAGGCAAGAATACACAGTGGGGAAACGAAAGTCTCTTCAATAAATGGTGTTGGAAAAACTGGACAGCCACATGGAAAAGAATGAAACTGGACCACTATTTTACACCATACACAACAATTGACTTAAAATGGATTAAAGATCTGGATATAAGACCAGAAACCATAAGACTCCTAGAAGAAAACAGGCAGTGAGCTCCTTGACATCATTCTTGGTGAGAATTTTTTGGATCTAACTCCAAAGGCAATGACTATAAAAACCAAAATAAACAAATGGGATTGTATCAAACTAAAAAGCTTTCTGCACAGCAAAGGAAACCATCACCAAAATAAAAAGGCAAGATACTAAACGGCAGAAAATATTTGCAAATCATAAATCTGATAAGGGGTTAATATCCAAATTACAAAAAGAACTTCTACAACTTAGTAACAAAACACAATCTGATTTAAAAATGGACAGAGGACCTGAACAGACATTTGTCCAAAGAAGACATGCAGATGGTCAACAGGTACATGAAAGATGCTCAATAATCATCAGGGAAATGCAAATCAAAACCATGAGATATATCCTCTCACGCCTATCAGAATGGCTATTATCACAAAGATAAGAAATGACAAGTGTCGGTGAGGATGTAGAGAAAAGGGAACTATTGTGCACTTTTGGTGGGAATGTAAATTGGTACAGCCACAATGGCAAACAGTAGAGAGGTTCTTCAAAAAACTAAAAATGGAACTACCATGTTCCATTTCTGGTTATTTCTGGCAAGTTCATTTCTGGCTATTTATCTGAAGAAAATTAAAGCAGAGAGAGGGAGGGAGGCAAACCATAAGAGACTCTCAAATACTGAGAACAAACCAAGGGTTGATGGGGGGTGGGAGAGAGGGGAAAGTGGGTGATGGGCATTGAGGAGGGCACCTGTTGGGATGAGCACTGGATGTTGTGTGGAAACCAATTTGACAATAAATTATATTTAATATGAAAAATTTTTAAAAATGGTGAGAAGACAAAAAAAAAACAAAACAAAAGCAGTAATTCAAAAAGACATGTGCACTCCTATGTTCACTGCAGCATTATGCACAATAGCCAAGATAAGGAAACAACCAAAGTGTCCACTGATGGATGAGTGGATAAAGATGTGTACACACACACACACACACACACACACACACACACACACAGAGGGATACTATTCAGCCATAAAAAAGAATGAAATCTTGCCATTTGTGACATGGATGGACCTTGTGGGTGTTACATTAAATGAAATACGTCAGAGAAAGACAAACACCACATGGTTTCATTTATATGTGGAACCAAAAAAACAACAAAACTCATAAATGCAGAGAACAGACTGGAGGTTGCCAGAGTCAGGGGAGAAGGAGGACTGGCAAAATGGAAGAAGGGAGTCAAGAGGTACAAACCCCAGTCATAAAATAAATAAGTCATGTCATGGGATGTAATGTTCAGCATGGTGACTACAGTCAATAACACTGTGTTTCATGTCATATAACTTTATATGGTGATGGGGGAAACTAGATTCATTGTGGTGATCATGTTGCAGTGTATACAAATAGAGTCATTATGTTCCACACTTGAAACAAGTATATGTCAACTATACTTCAACAACACAAATGTGGATGTGATAATAAATGTTAATAACTAAAAAGATGAGCTTAACAGATGCACGGCAGACTCAATCAACCACATTTTAATAATCACAGCCTAAGGCCCTGGAAGTTAAAGAAAGCTGTCAGGCTGAGGAGAGGGAGGCAGAATCCTTTGGATGACATTAAAGGATAAACACAAGGTTGTTGGAAAGTGACTAAATTCCCTATACCAAGGAAAGTCAATTCAAGGAGTTAAGGTACAGAGACAAAGATGGTAAAATCTGGCTTAGAGTTAACTGCAACTTAAGTCAATGTAATGCTATATAACTGAGTATTATACCTATTTTCATTATGTTCTAGTAATAAGAAGTCAGAGAAAAGTGATGGGTTGTGCCATTGTAAGGCTAATAAAGCATCACAACTCCTATCAGCACGGACTCTGATTTTGACATCTGTGACCTGTCTCACTAATGATAAAAGTACTAAAGCAATTCAGATTCATTTTTCTGGTATCAAGAAGACTGGCTGGTAAGATTCAAAGGAATGAGTGGGATGTGAATTTAATGAAACTGTAATTATCTTCACAAGGAGACTACTGAAAAGTGCAGAAATGCAATAGAGATCTTAAAAAATCTTTAACAACCGAGGGCAAAAAGAGGTGTAGAGGCAAGGTAGACTGGTTCTACAAGGGAGACAGACTCTTAGGAGACAGCAATATGTAGAAGTAATTGGCTCTTGGAGAACAAATGGCTTATGTTTCTCGCTAATGAGATTTCATGCAAAATTATTAATTGGTAACAAATGACAGAAGCACAGGAACCAATATCAACAACAAATATTAGTTTTTCTGAGGGATATGGTAAAAATCTGTGCTCCTTACATTTCTACCATGGGTTTCTGGGAAGTCATACTCGTGGTAACAAGGACAAGCCCAGATCCCATAAGATCAAAGTAATAAACAGGATATAATACACTAAACGAAAACTCAAAAACTATTTAGAATAAATTAAGAGTAAGAAATACATTTACATTGAAAAAATGATAAGCATAGGGTATCCTGAGTTTCTCAATTATAAAAAGAACACAAAAAGTAGTATCAATCTGAAAGGCTGTCATAATGATTAAATAATATACACAGATTCTTAAGAGTATGTGATACACACTAAATGCTTAACAAATGTTATAACCAGGAGGAAGAATAACTTCATTAATAAGAGCTTTCAAACTGGACTCATCACCACCTCCTCCCTGCTTCAGCTAAATTTTGAGCACACGAATGTGATCACTATTAGCCAATTAGGTAGCTTTTGACAAGATCATTGACCAGATCTTACAAGAAAACCAAAAAATAGTATTTGGAAACCAAGATGAGGGAAAAAGAAAGAGTACCTCAGGAGGCACTGGCTAGCAAAAAACACATTCGGACATTATTTATAAGCAGCCATCACAAGGCGAGGGCTCACTTGGCAGTGACACAAAGATAAGAAGTCAAAGATCAAGGAAATTTAGAAGTCTTAAAAATTAAAGGAAATTGCTGTGACATGAACCCTAATGAAAAGTAAAAAATATTTCCACAGGGAACTATAAGACTCTTTTGCTAGATCCATTTTTATTTAATTTGAAAACAATTTAAGACTCATCATCTCTTCACCTACCAACTAACAGCATACTTATTTTCATCTCAATTTATTTCTAGGAGGATCTCGGCTTATTTTTCTCTGTTTTATGAGGCATTTAATTCCTTCCGGTTCCCAGTGTGGAAATTTATGTTTTAATATTTCCAACTTTTTCCCCATTAAAGGCAGAGATGATTCCCTCTACTCATCTAATCGTAAAAATAAAGTGACAGAAAAGAAAGCTCTTTCAAGTCTGGGAGCATATTCTTGGGCAGGACATTCAAGGCTGCATACAGGGAAGGATGAAGTATGAAGAAGATCTCATAGGGGAAGATGCGAGTTGATGAAAAAGAAATCCTCATGCGATTTAAAGGCTACATGTAGAGGAGGAACAAAGCTCCTGAAGGGTAGTGGATTAAAATGTAATCGTATGGCTTTCTTCTCTCCTCATTAATGGAAATGTGGTCTGTGACTGAGCAAACTCTACAAATGTTCTGAAAGACGCCACGTGGCTTACTAACAGATATATCTATGTTTTTCAAAGTTTAGAATTTGCTTCTTTTCAGACATTCCAAGAGTCAAATTGGGAAAATTTCTATTTCTCAGAAAACATTAATAAATTAAGACCTTGGATTTTATTGCCTTTGCCCATTCTCCTGATACTGTTGTTCTTTCCTTCTTTAAAAACAACAAATGCACCCCCCTTCCCAAACTACATATTGACCGTAGTGAAATAAAAGAACTCTTTTTTTTGTTTGTTTTCCTGTAAAGGGGCTCATAAAAATATGCCTAGAGACAGTGACTTAAAACCAGACAAATCCAGATCTCCAACCCTATCAGTTTCTCCATCTTACAAGCACACTTAAGGCTCAAAAAGAAAAATTAATGCCCAAACAGCCGGTGAGGCATATAGTCATAGAAACGTTTTCTATCCTGGTCATACCAGGTATCACATAAGATACTGTCAAAATCTTTGATTGACCATTCATTTAGAAGGGGTTCTAAACCCTTTTAAAATCATATAATAATCAACATCAGCAACACTACGTCAGGGATCTTGGACCACACTCATAACGGCTTCTTTGTCAAGTAAGCAAAGAAACTATATTATTTTGGTTGCCTGGAAGTTCATATCTGTTTCAGCGAAATGCAAATATCTTGGATCCCTATGAAAGGGTGTGGATCTCCACATAAATGATATCTCTGTTACAGAGAAAGAAGGGGCTGCTGCACTTGCTGGAATGTCCTCGGCTTTGTATCAGATGCTCCAAATTTGGTTTCAACCAGGCTTCCAGTTTGCCGAATGTCAAACTTCATGCTTTAGCAAGGGGGGAAAGTCTAGATGCCAGGAACACACTAGACCTCTCAGATAAAGGAGTAGAAGCATGCTTCAGTTGGACTAAGGTTGGTCCTCTTTGTTAGCACCAAACTCTCATTATTTAGTTCTTCACAGACTAAATTCCGGTTTCTCTTAGAGGAGAGGACCTGGATACTGAGAAGGAATTAAAGTAGATATTAAGGTAGAAATTCCAAGGCCAAATATCCCAAGGTCAGGCAAAGCAGCATCTGAGGCCGGTACAAGAAAGTGGTGGAAGTCAATGGGCAGCAACCCTGGGGTACTCGAGCTTTCTATGTCCTTGTCCGGCCTCATGGCCCTACCTGTACCCCAATCATGGGCACCACCTCCTCAATCCACAGCAAGTCCAATGGAGCTGAGGTTCTAGTTTGTCGGTGGTGAATCCGGCGTAGCCGCAGAAGGTACAGGATGATGGCCAGTAGCACCACCAGGATACAGGCGAAGAAGAGATAGTGGTTGTAGACAAAGGAGAGACGGAACCAGCTACCATGGGCCTGCCGGACACCTTCTTGCCGTAGATCCCTAGGCAAGAGTTTGAAGGTAACAAGTAACGTTAATTTCGAAGAAAAACATTCATGCGGATTTAAAAGGCCAGTGGTGTTATGCCATTTATTCTATCCATGCAAATATGCTGATACCAGTTCCACAGAGCAAGCAAAGCTGAAGAACGTCTCTAGCCCTAGGACTGCTATGTGATTCCTCCTGTACTTTCTTTTCCTCACAGGCCTATGTGATTCCTCCTGTACTTTCTTTCTCCTCACAGGCCTACGTCCTCCAGAATGGGGACAAAATTAGAAGACAAAAAAGTGAACAGTGAGATAAGACTGATCACCTATAATACTGATTGTCTTAACAGTGGTCCCATGCCATTCTGTAAATACATACATACAGTTTGTAACTATGGTTCTAACAAGAATAGGGTGGTCCCTAAATCCAATCAAGAAATCAGTGTATTGAAATCCTTAAAAAAATTGGCTGTGCTTCCTGTGCTTTCTTTAGGATATATCTAAAGAAAGTGGTTGCCTGATCAACTGTTTTATAATCTGGAAAAAAAAGAGGAGACATGTAAACCAAAGTGCAGGAGCCTGCCTGCTTAGAACAGAAGCTGCAGTTTGGAGGTCCAGATACTGGATCCGTTTTTGTTTGGTTCGACCTGAAGTGTTTTCTCTAAATGTGAATCTCCAAACTGAAACGCTGCTTATAAAATATGGATTTCTGGCTTGTCCTGACAAATGACAACTGGCAGGTGCTGGGACAGCACTTCCGCATGATAGGAGTCAGCCCTTCATCTAGAGCACGTACTCTCCAGCTCCCCACTTCTCTCACATCTATCAGCTACCTGGTTTCTGACAATATTGGGTTTAAAGAAACAGGCAGCAAAGATTAAAAATTCATTTTAGTTTATCCGAAATAATACAGGGGAGAGAGTACCTAAACATTATCCCAAATATCTTATATACATAGAGCAAGACATCAGGCTATCATAGCTTAATGACAATACCCCCCTAAAAGCATCTTGTGTGCTTTGTTCTAAATTCTGGCCCACCAAAAGCCTTCCAAGTCAATGACATGATGTCTAGAGTGACTCTACCCATTACGAAAGACTGCTCTATACAGCCAGCATTCCCTAGCTCTCTAGTCAGATGTTTTCTACAATAACCTAAGAATGAATTTTGGTTTATCAGTAAGAATCTTAGAACTGGTTAGTAAGTGCTCAATCCTAAAGAATGATTTATTATGCATAAACAAAACTGCATTCCTGAAATTGCAAAGCTAAAGAACAGACTCCGGATTAAATTCTCAACCTTCTTTCTGTTTCAACATAACTGGTTAGTAATAATAGTTCATGGGATAGTAATAAAGGGAGTTAATTTGGATGCATTTTTGAGGGAGAGCGGTCACTTAAGAAACCTATTCTGAGACAGCAATACTCTAAGTTCAAGACGCCAGTTCAGTCCACTTTACCTGAGGGGTAAGAATCGTGTTTTATACAGAATGGCTCCCAGTGTCCACTGAACTTCTCGGTCATATACCAGCTGGGCTGTCTGCAGGTGTGGGTAGTCATAGGGAAAGTGGAATCCTTCATGAAGAACTTGGTACATCCAAGCCGATTTAAAACACTGATATCTGTGTGACAAAACAATAAATATTTTTTTTTAAGAAGAAGAAGAAGAAAAAAGAATACTTTCCACATACTCCCATTGGATGTCAAAAAGGATCTCTCTCCCCAGTTCACCTTCCTCGCCTCTAGGTGGAGCCAAATCTGAGCCTACTTTATCTTGATGTTTACCACAAAAGTGCAGGAACACCTTTATGCCATAATGATATTGCTGTGTTTTTTTCTTTCTTTTTATAAGAGTCCTTATTTTTAAGGAGCCTGCTGTAATTACATGATGTCTGGGATTTGTTTCAAAAGAACCCAATTGTGGTAAGAGGGTGGGAAAAGAGATGAAATAAGATTTGCCAGAAGTTGGTAGCTGTTAGCAGAGAAGCAGGGTGATAGGTACACAGAAATTCATTATACCATTCTATTTTTGTTTATGGTTAAAATGTATTAACTAAAATGTTTACAAAATGGGAGGACTGATGAACCAAACTGGCAAAATACTGGTATTTGTTGAAGCTGGGTGAGGATTTATGTTACTGTTCTTTCCACTTTTCTGCATGTTCAATATTTTAATTAAAAGCTTTAAAAAAACACCACTTTTGATTTCAAACCATTTGGAATGAGCCTTTTGGTAACCCTGGTTTTCCCTGGCTTCACTAAAATAGGCTCACTATTTTGGCCCTTATCACTCAGAAAATCAAAATCTAAAAATCAAATTCTCGATTCTCCTTCAACAGAAAATTCCATCTGTATTCTTGCTTGTTCTCTCTCTCTCTCTCATTATAATCTGCCATCTGCGTTTTCAGGCCAATCTTAGGGAAAAAAGGAAGCTACTCACTTGAGTCGATGCTCATCTGCATGTGATGAAAAGAGACCATTCTTGAATCTCTGAGTTAGGACTGACCAAGCCATGCCACAGTAATCCTGGAACAACCAAAGAGAAACAGAGGAACATGAAATTAAAGCACAACTAATTTCCCTACAGTCTCAGCTGTTCCATGTCTAAAGTTACTTGTGGGCGACTAGTTGACAAAGGAAAACAGAAATGCCACATTCATTCCCTGGACACTGTGCAAAGCAAGTGCCAGAACACAGGTTCCTGAGGGTCTCCTTTTTATTCCCATCACCTCAAGTCCAGTACAAAGCCAGCCCAACACGGCTCCTGAGCCTCTGTGGCTTCAGAGAGGGGTAAGGTTAGGACCAGAAATAGCAACATCAAAGCCAAAGGGAGCCTCATTCTACACTATGTAAAATGAGGAAGTAAAGCAGATGGAACAGAATGGTCAAATTCTACCACTGGCCTGTTCCCCTGCTATAGTTCTCCCCAAAGAACCATTCCTTTCCTCTGAATGTCTACTTTGTGCCAGGTGCTTTTCTAGGTGCCAGGGAGATCTAGCAGTGAACAAAACAGACAAAACTTTCTGTCCTCATGAAGCTCACATTCTAGTGATAAAAAACAGACAATAACCATATACATGCATGCATACATAAGACATGTACACACGTACACATTTACATATAGAGTGTGTTACATGACATAAATGATCATGGAAAAATAAAGCAGGAAAGGGAAATAGGTGAAATTGGGGAGGGCTGCAGTTTTGGATATGGTTGCTAGGGAAGGTATCACTGGGAAAATAACAGTTGAGTCAAAGTAAAAAAAAAAAAAAAAAGTAAGGGAACAAAATTATCTCTTTCACCTGGGAAAAAGAACATATGAAGCCACTAGCAATTTGAGTAAGCAGTAACTTGAGCCCTTTGGTGTTCAAGGGAACAGAATTTGAAAAGTTTTAAAATGAGAGAAAGACGTAGGCCATGAACAGTTAGGCAGCCCTAGATGCTAGAAAGGAAAAGGAATATAAGTGTATTCCTGGAGGCTGGAGAGGAAAGAGCAAATACAAACCAGGTTTTCCTCAGTATTTCTTAGGGACTGCCTTTAGGGAACAGAATAATACACATAGTACAGACATTATTAAATTGGAAGTCTTCTATCCAGAGAACCCTAGAGAACTGTAACAAAGCAGAAAGAAAAGAATAAAATATAAGGTCAAATTCTTCCCATAAGTTTCTCTTCTACAAGATCAGAAAGACAGGGGCGCCTGGGTGGCGCAGTCGGTTAAGCGTCCGACTTCAGCCAGGTCACGATCTCGCGGTCCGTGAGTTCGAGCCCCGCGTCAGGCTCTGGGCTGATGGCTCGGAGCCTGGAGCCTGTTTCCGATTCTGTGTCTCCCTCTCTCTCTCTGCCCCTCCCCCGTTCATGCTATGTCTCTCTCTGTCCCAAAAATAAATAAAAAACGTTGAAAAAAAAAAAAAAAAAAAAGATCAGAAAGACAGGCAAACCTTCAGAGATGAATCTAAATTAAAGGAGCTATAGAAAGCTAGAGAAACTTTTACCTGTTCAGGTAACTAATGATTTAAGCCTATAAGCTGCTAATGTCCTATATATGCTCTAAATGAAATTTTATTTCTTCTGCATTTTAGTTTTAAATAGTACTTCCCCTCTTTTTCACTTTGTTAAAAAAAAAAAAAATAGTACTTCCCCTGACATTGCTTTTCCCAATATCTTTTTAATATTCCAAGTGACCCTATATACCACTCTGGCCTCCTGACAAACCAAGAAAATCAAAGTGGACTTGCCCACCTGTGTGACCTCATTTCTAAAAGCACATTACAACTGAGAATACCAAGTGAGGGGAAAGATATCTGGGGATGACACTTTTGACCACAAACATTAAACAAGATTACTGGAAAGCTAGAGGAAAAACCATTAGCCACCACAAAGATTTTGGAGCTGGGTGATAATTTGGGTGATCAGGACATACATGGAAACCTAAGTTTAATGAACTAGAAGATAGTACAGCACAGTGTGCTCCTTAACTTCTGAGTCCACTTTCTCATCTGTAAAATGAAGGTTCACAGAGCTCCTCCTGTGAAGAAATCAGTGAAATCAGGCATACAAAGCCCTTTGCACAGCATCTGGCACAAAGTTAGGCGTAGAGAAATGGCTGCTCCTGGTATGAATCATCTTTACTATAAATCATTTACCTGAGCAGCCTTGGCAAACGTTGGCCCATGGTACCGGCCACCGATGCGTAACACATCCTCTGTACAGTAAAAAAACTCAGAGAAACCGTAGAACTCGCTGTTATTGAAGTCAATTGGCGACTGGTAGATTCCATTCAGCGAGGCCTGGCTGGTGTTGGGGCGAGCCAGCAGGGGGCTCAGCATTGCCCCGCAAGAAGACCAGTCTCCTCTTCCTCGGATATGCAGCACCTGGCTGTTCCTCTCCACCACATCTGTGAGTCCCACGGGCAGGCAGGGATCCAGAAATGGATTGTCAGGACTCAGACCTGTCTTCTGGCCCAGCAACCTGCCACAATGACAATAACAAACAAAACACATCACTAATGTATTCAACCTCTTTAAAAAATGCCTATAAAAAACTTGGTCAAAGAATGTGCTTCACAGATATCTTGTTTTATATGGCATCCCTAGAAACAAGCATGGAGTATCAACCATGCAGTCACAACACATGAACATTTAACTTAAGCAAATTCAACTTAGCAGAAACAAAGGAAAGAAGGAAGGAAGGATGGATGGATGGGTGGATGGATGGATGGATGGATGGAAGGGAGAGATGGATGGATGGATGGATGGATGGATGGATGGATGGAAGGGATGGATGAATGGATGGAAGGAAGGAAGGAAGGAAGGAAGGAAGGGAGGAAGGAGGAAGATAAGGAGAGAAATATGGCAGTGATCAAATTTTGTTCAACCTTTTAATCAACATGTATATTTCCCAATGTATAGTGAAACTAGGGATATTAATCTGCTGGTCTCAATCTAGTCTTCATTCCACTGCTTCTTAGAAGTGCCAAGATCTCACCACACTGAGTGTGGTTCTAACGTTTAGCAAAACACCTGGGAGAAGGTAAAGAGAGAAGGTTGGAGGAGTTTCCTGAGGAGAAGGATGTGTCAGTGGTCAGTGACAACGGCTGGCCATAGGAAGGACCTGCCTGGCCCCACGTGGGGAGGGACAGGTTGGGGCAAGTTCTAATCCCCATCCTGGCCATTACATGGTTCTGGCTGTTTCAAGTCTGCATTTGCCCAGCAACAATATTCCCGTTCCTGAAGAGATTAAATCTGGCTGAGGACAGAAATTAGTGGAGACCAAATAACTTTGCCAACTGCAGTTAATTATTCATCAGTTCCTAAACAGACAGACGTTGAAGGGTAGACTTCCTGGGATGAAGAAGCCTCCATGATGTAAAGACTGAAGGAGGGATTGGGAACGTGGCAACACAACAAAATGTTCTGGAACAATTGGAACCTATTTTAAGGATGTGACACCAATTATTAAAAAAACTCAGAAAATCATATTAAGAAGAAAGAACCATTACATTTTGACATCCCAGGAAGCATGGGTTTCTCTAGTAGAGTAGCAGCTACACAAGATGAATGATCAGTCTTCTCAATTAGGAACCTGGCAAGAAATACCAATGCACATATTGATGCATGGTGGCAGCCATGATACAGCCTGGCAAGTTCTGAGGCAGGAAACAGCAGACAAAGAGAAAAGGGCAGCAGAACGACAAAGGAAGGAAATGGAAAAGGAAACACAGCAGCTAGCAAAGATGGAACAAAACAAAACTGGTGTAAAACTTTCATAATTGTTCTTTGGACTGCCAGCAGGAGCGATCTGAGCTCCACAGCCCAAGCAACATCTGTACAGACTGAAGAGTATTTTCAGAAAGCAAACACACTGCTTGGTTTTAAGGCATTCGTCCATCACCCGGTATAACAGGAGTCTCCTAAAACACCTTGACCTCTTGGTAGTTGAGACTTACAAAAACAAAAAAGAATCAGGAGACAGTATTTTCTTTATTATGGTCCCAAAGAAGACAACTGCTGTGGAGCAATTATTACAAATCGCTGTATTCATAATTGTAATTAATACAATAGCGGTATTTCTTCAAGTTAGTATTTCTAGCAAAACAAATGGGGTAAGTAATTTTATGGTGAAAAAAACCTCTGCTGTCTTATACTTCCTTCAACGTACGTAGTGATACAATAATTTTAAATACTAAAGAAAAAAAACCCCACAACTATTTGTACATTATGGTCTAAATACTTCATGTGGTAGCCAAACAAATCAGTGATCTGTCCATGCTGCAGGAAAAACTGGCTATTCTGGACTTAATGAGAGAACAATGTGAAGATTATTTCTAACTTCACATGCTTTTTATCTTTTATGCGCACTATGGAACCTCACTCCCACGTAAGTTGCAACTCCACTGTAAGTGAACAAATATGTCTTCTACCGAGAGGGAACTGCTAAGAACTACATTATACTGCACATTGTAAATTAATAACTTAGCCTCACTTATCCTGTGATACCATTTCTGAAAAAGGACACAGCAAGAGATCAACATAGTAAGCTGCTATACTTTTCTGAGTCCTAAGAGCAAAGACCAGAATGCACCCTAACCTAGATCAAGTGGGAATACCAATGGAGGGTCTCTATTAGTAGTGACACTACCCCATTGATGAGAGTGGTCAGGAAGGAGGAGGAGGCAAGGACATACCTATCTTAGTAGAATATGAGTATTTCTTGCTAACATCTGCACCCTGACAACATTCTATTTCAGAGGCACAGATCCCCATGTCCAAAGTACCTATTTTTGGTAAGGGTTTCATTCAGCACAAGATCTTCATAGCGCTGCCGGGCAAAGTTGCCTCCAAAACCCAGGAAGGTTGTGACATAAACCCTGTACACATGTTCAGTGTGTTGCACATCACAGCCCAGGTTGAATTCAGCCAGCAGGATCTTTGCTTCTTCTTCCTATAATACAATGTAAAGAGAAAAAAAGGGAATTTTCATTTTGGTTGATTTACAGAGAGCTATGACGTTACCAATATACCAGTCTTCGTGTGCTGTAACTACCCTTTAAAATATCTTATAGCATTCTTTCATTCTCATAACATTATTTTCAACAAAGACACAAAATGACAAGCCTGAACAAAAAAGTACAGAGACTAAATACCAAATTAGAGACAACAGGATCTGTAGTTCTATACAAGGCAGAATCATTACAGATAATGTCATTTTCTTGCATGTACTTTTCAGATTTTCCAGCTTGCCAAAATGAGAATGCACTACTTTTATCATCAGGAAAGAAAAAATCTTTTGATAAAAATAAATTTCAGGAATTTGGAAGATCATCCTGAGACCTATTCTGTGGGTTTTTACAATTCTATTCAAGAAGCTTTAATGTATCCTATGACAGGGACTAGGACTGGGAAAGTTCCATTTTACAGTACCTCTAATGAAAAGATGGTCTATTTTTTTTTTTTTTTTTTGACTTCAGTCCATGGTTTGAGTTAATCATACTCCTCAGTTCACGGCTCATTACCATGGCAAAGCCCCATTTCTGTTTTGTCTATTTACTTCCTTTTATCCTCATACTCACCCCCATCCCTACCCTCACATTCTAATGTGCTTAATGTAACATATATTTGTACATACTGTTGTAAAATTAAATTATTGTTTTGAATGTATTTATTTTTAATTAATGAAAATGCTATCATGCCCAGTAATTTCACTAAGTATATATATAAGAGGACTGAAAAGTATGACTAATCAAAAATGTATATGTGAATGTTCACAGCAGCATTATCCATAATAGTCAAAAACTGGAAACAAAAATCCAAAAGTCCATCATCTGATGAATGCATAAACAAAATATGGCATGGTCATATGGTTATTCAACCATGAAGAGAAATGAAGTTCTGATCCATGCTACAACAGAGATGAACCCTGAAAATATTTTGCTAAGTGAAAGAAGCCAGACACAAAACGTCACATATTGTATGATTCCATTTATGTGAAGTACTCAGAAGAGGCAAATCCACAGGAGACATAAAGCAGATTAGTGGTTGCTGGAGCTAGAGGGAGGAGAATGGCAAGTGACTGCTAATGAATGTGGGGTTTCTTTTCAGGGTAATGAAAATGTTCTAGAATTCGATAGTGGTGGTTGCATTACTTTTTGAGTGTGCACAACTTTGTGAATTGTACCAAAAAAACCACTTTAGGCACTTAGGATTACTTATATTTTTTAAAGCACTATTGTACTTTGTCTCATTGTTCCTTTCGTTATTTACCAAGCCCTAAAATCCATCTGTAAGACCGTTATATTACCAGGCTACATCTAACTTGTTGCTTCCAAGTATACTTTCTATACTAGTGTTGCTTTCTAAATCTGCACAAACAAAAAAGTCTTTTATTTAAGACTTTAAGGATAAGTGCCACTTACCAGAACAATGCCTTCATTTTACCTGTTGACTACATATTAACAAATAAAGACTAAAATGTCTTACAACCTTGTTCCCCAAATTTCCAACCCTTGCACAGACCCCTTCTGATTGTTAAACCCACATTTCCAACAATCTTGCTGGATATTTAGGCATATATGCTCCTCAGAGATCTCAAATTCATCATACTTAAAACTGAATTCATTGGTTACAAGGACTTGGGCTAGAGACCAGAAAACTGTTCTCACCCGAATCTCCAGACCATACTCATTTGCTTAGCATCAACCCACCCTTTACCCTGGGGTCTCTCTCAGTGACTGAATTCCTTACCCTACCAGGTACCTAGGTGGGAACCTCAGCATCACTCAGTATCCCTCTCTGCCCTACCCACACCATTACATTACACTGTTTTGTTTTGTTTTTTCCAAAATACCCCTGAGATCTGTGCCCTCCATTCCATTTCCACTTACATTGCCTAGTTCAGCCCTTATTACCTCTTACCCAAGGTTCCCTGACCTACATTTCTTTCTCATACAGACAACAAAATTATTTTCCTAAAAAAACAGATTGGATCTATTATTAGTCACATAATGGAGCTGAAAAGGACCTTCAGAATTTAATTATTTCATAGATGATGAAACTGAGGCCCATATGACTGCCCTACTCAAAAACCTTTGCTGATTCTCCTCCATCTATAGAAATAAAAGTGAAATTCCCTAGCATAGCACCCAAGACTCCTTACAATTTAACTTCATCTTACCTTCCTAGACTTACTATACTGGAAAATTCTATACTACAACAGGCTATTCAACGTTTCTTGGACATTCTGAGCTCTTTGCTGCTTTCTTTGTGCCCTTGTGCATACTATTTCCTCCATAAAGGTGGCCTTCCTCAACCTTCAAATGCAAAAGCCTACTTATCATCCAGGGCCCAGGTAAATACCTTACTTTCCACAAAGCCAGCATGACTCCCATTCATGTAGTAGACGAGTAGAGTGGGGACATTACTGATATCTGGTAGAGGCCAGGGATGCTGCTAAACATCATATTATGCACAGGACAGCTCTCGACAACAAAGATTTATCCAGCTCAAACTGTCAATAGTGCCAATGATGAGAAACCCTGGGTTAGATCAAATTTTAGTACTTCCATAGTCTGCCTGTTATCACAGGCTGTCTTCACTGATAGATTATAATAAGTTTTTGGGGGCAGTACAATATGTCTCATTCCTTGCACACAACAGGTGTTTAAAAACTGTCTGCAGCTCTTTTTCCTATGATAAAACTCTTCCCTCAAGATACATATATTCTTTACATTCTAGTCAGGTAAGGAATTTAGAAGCACAAGAATGGAATCACAAGTAAGGGAAAGAAAATAACATTTAATGAACAAGTATGTACCAAATACTGTACTCTGGGCTTTATATGAATTATCATGTTTAATCTTCCAGCAGTCCCAGGAGACAGGGAGTATAACTGCTAAAATACATTAAACATTTAGCACATGTTGGAAAGTTTGTCAAGTGCTTTACACACATGGTGTCATTTCATCTTCCCAACTTCATGAAGTGGATACTATTATTATTCTCTTTTCATATAGGAGGAGATTAAAGCTCAGAGAGGTAACCTAACCAAGATAATGTAAGCTAGCGAGTATCTGAACAAATATTTGGACCCATGCAAATTGGTCTAAGTCAAAAAACAGTGACCTTCTTTCCCAAATACTGGCATTTGTAGCAACCCAATATCCCTAAAAGGTAAAATACCTGTTTCGGAGAAAGGACAGAGGCTGAGGTAGGAACTTCATAAGCAATTTGGAGAGAGGCTCCTCCCATATCTAGTATCCCTACTGTCCTTCTGCGCCCTATTGCCAATTCCTGGGGACCCTCAGCATCTGATTCTGAAATAAATAAGGGAAAAGAAAAGGCCTAGTAATTAAAAAACAAATCAAAAATGAAAAAAAAAATCAAAATAGAAATCCCTTAAAAAATGAAGAGCAAACTGAAATAAATTAATCTCACTGTATCAACTATGTATTACAGAGAATTCTTTCAAGTAACATTTTTACTATATCCCTCATAGGATGTATCTTACTGACAACAGAAGCAAATAAATATCTTAAACTGCATTGTAGTAGTCTTATTGATAATAATTTTTTAAGCCATTAAACATGTTATGAAATAAAGCAAATAAATGTTTATATTAATATATTTAGGAACAAATACTCAGCATAAAAGAAAAAACCATACAGGTATAAACTCAACAATATTAAGCAACAACCTTATAATCTTTTTTTAATTAATTTATTTTTAATTTATATTCAAGTTAGTTAGCATATAGTGCAATAATGATTTTAGGAGATTATAGATTCATCCCCTATGTAAAACACCCAGTGCTCATCCCAACAAGTGTCTTCCCTAATGCCCCTTGCCCATTTAGCCCATCCCCTCACCCACAGCCCCTCCAGCAACCCTCAGTTTGTTCTCTGTATTTAAGAGTCTGTTTTGTCCCCCTCCCTGTTTTTATATTATTTTTGCTTCCCTTCCCTTATGTTCATCTGTTTTATATCTTAAATTCCACATGAGTGAAGTCATATATTTGTCTTTCTCTGACTAGTTTCGCTTAGCATAATGCCCTCTAGTTCTATCCATGTTGTTGCAAATGGCAAGATTTCATTTTTTTGATTGCTGAGTAATACTCCATTGTGTGTGTATATGTGTGTGTGTATATATATATATACATACCACATCTTTATTCATCTGTTGATGGACATTTGGGCTCTTTCCATACTTTGGCTACTGTCGATAGCACTGCTATAAACACTGGGGTGCATGTGCCCCTCCGAAACAGCACACTTGTATCCCCTGGATATATAACTAGTAGTGTGATTGCTGGGTCATACGGTAGTCCTATTTTTAACTTTTTGAGAAGCTTCCATATTGTTTTCCGGAGTGGCTGCACTAGTTTGCATTCCCACCAGCAGTGCAAAAGAGTTCCCCTTTCTCTGCAGTCTTGCCCGAGTTGTTAATGTTAGCCATTCTGACTGGTGTGAGGTGGCATCTCATTGTGGTTTTGATTTGTATTTCCCTGATGATGAGTGATGTTGAGTATTTTTTCATGTGTCAGTTGGCCATCTGGATGTCTTCTTTGGAGAAGTGTCTATTCATGTCTTTTGCCCATTTCTTCACTGGATTATTTGTTTTTTGGGTGTTGAGTTTGCTAAGTTCTTTATAGATTTTGGATACTAACCCTTTATCTGATATGTCGTTTGAAAATATCTTTTCCCATTCTGTGGGTTGCCTTTTAGTTTTGCTGATTGTTTCCTTTGCTGTGCAGAAGCTTTTTAGTTTGATGAGGTCCCAATAGTTCATTTTTGCTTTTGTGTCGCTTGCCGCTGGAGACATGTTGAGTAAGAACTTGCTGGGGCTGAGGTCAAAGAGGTTTTTGCCTGCTTTCTCCTCTAGGATTTTGATGGCTTCCTGTCTTACGTTTAGGTCTTTCATCCATTTTGAGTTTATTTTTTGTGTATGGTGTAAGAAAGTGGTCCAGGATCATTCTTCTGCATGTTACTGTCCAGTTTTCCCAGCACCATTTGCTCAAGAGACTGTATTCCATTGGATATTCTTTGCTGCTTTGTCAAAGATTAATTGGCCATATGTTTGTGGATCCATTTCTGGGTTCTCTATTCTGTTCCATTCATCTGAGGGTCTGTTTTTGTGCCAGTACCATACTGTCTTGATGATTACAGCTTTATAATACGTCTTGAAGTCCAGGAGTGTGATGCCTCCAGCTTTGGTTTTCTTTTTTTTTTTTTTTTTTTTTTAATGTTTTTTTATTTATTTTTGAGACAGAGAGAGACAGAGCATGAGCAGGGAAGGGGCAGAGAGAGAGGGAGACACAGAATCGGAAACAGGCTCCAGGCTCCGAGCCATCAGCCCAGAGCCCGACGCGGGGCTCGAACTCACGGACCGCGAGATCGTGACCTGGCTGAAGTCGGACGCTTAACCGACTGCGCCACCCAGGCGCCCCCAGCTTTGGTTTTCTTTATCAGGATTGTTTTGGCTATTCGGGGTCTTTTCTGGTTCCATACAAATTTTAGGATGGTTTGTTCTAGCTCTGTGAAGAATGCTGGTGTTATTTTGATAGGGATAGCATTGAATATTTAGATTGCTTTGGGTAGTATGGACATTTTAACAATATTTGTTCTTCCAATCCAGGAGCATGGAATATTTTTCGATTTTTTTTGTGTGCCTTCTTCAATTTCTTTCATAAGTTTTCTACAGTTTTCAGTGTATGGATTTTTCACCTCTTTGTATAACCTTATAATCTTAAATATGAATTGGAACTATCATGATTTCTTTTTCTCTTTCTAAAAATACATATTTTCTAGCTCTGTACGGAAAGGGCCTAGAAGTAAGTATAATCTAGGAGCAATAAGCACTCCTGGCATCCATGGTCTCTAAATATCATTTTCCAATAAAAGAAACCAGGGCTCCTTAAAAAATGTCTGATGCTAGGTCTAAGGTAGAAAAAATACAAGACAAGCATGGAATGTACCTTAGTGTGCCAAAAAGCAAGGGAAATATAAAAGACTATTGGGATGTTAAAAGGTACAGAAGCCAACCTATAGGTGCTCCAACTGGCCAATGATGGTGTAATTTGAGCACTGAAAAGAATGATGATGCAATGGACTACGATGCATCAAGCACATTAAAATCTACAAACTCATAATGATACTGAAAAAAAACTTCACTAGTTACCTTTGGAAGTTGCTAGGACATCAACTCATTAATCAAAAATTTGATAAATGGAAGAATGAAAGATCTATCCTGTCTTTCCATTTAGAACTGTATTCCAGGATAATCAAATAGTTAATGAAGAAAATTTTGTTATATAAAAACCCCAACTGTTAAATGCAGAAGAAATGAAGGAATTATAAAAATAACTATTTTGCAACCTCTAATGAAAAAACGAATCTAAACAACAATCACAATTGGCTACTATAACCATTAAGTGAAAAGTGGCTGGAGAATTTTCATAATAGATTAGATCAGGCTGACAATACCTGAACCCTGAAACCTGATCAGTCTTAACGTGACTGAAGTGGGACAAGCAGACCTTATAAAACTTCTGATGTGATGTAGTAGGAAACACTTAGTGCCAATCTTTATTTATTATTTATTCTTGCCAAAGGAATTGAATCGGTGTCTAATCAAGCTTCTGTATCTAATCTCCAATTTATAAGACATAAGGAGGGATGAGAAGCATGTTTAAGACCCCACAAAAATTCAGTCAATCAAATTAAGAATGTGGTAATTTCATTCTATCAAGTGAGCCAGTTTTGTTTTTGTGTTTTTAATGAATGATTTGAGGAAAAGAGGTGGGAGGGGGAAAGCTGTTATAAAGAAACTTATCAATCAAATGTAATTATGATCCTTGTTCAGATTCAGATTTTAACAAGACAATTACAAATAAATATTCTTGATACAATAAAGGAAGTCTCTACCTGGGTATTAGATAGATGTTACACAATACTAGAAATTGTTAACTTTTTTAAATTTAAGAATGGCATTGTGGATGTTTCAGTTGTTTTGAAGCTCCTCATTGGTGAGAGATAAACGCTGAAGTACAAGAAGATAAAACGATATGTCTGGGGTTTGCTTTTTAAAATCCAAAAGGAAAAAAACCTGTGTTGTATGGAGGGAGGGTGGAGCCAAAAAACTGACCAACCACTAATTAGTGTTGAGTCTGAGTAATGGGCTCATGGAAATTCATTTTATTATTGTTTACTTCTGTAAATGTTTCTAACTTTCCATATTAAAAATTTAAAAAGAAATAAAAGAAGGGGAAGTAGGACTGGAAAATGAAGCATCTTTACTTTTAAAAAAAAGAAAGAAAAATCACTCAAATGTGGCACTTATATTACACTGACAGGTTACAACATAAACCTTCATTCAGTCCTTAGAACTGTCTTAAGATGACAACATTACTCACCATCCTCATGGTCGAATCTTCCCAAAACAAAGTTGATTCCAATCCATGCATAAACTCCTAGGTAAGAAACATAAAAGCCCATGCTTAATTCTCTATTGCTATGCCATGTATACACCTCTCCCAGGGCTGTTCTTTTCCTCCTTTTCTTAGGAAAAAAGTGATGATACTATTTTATTCCATACTCTTAGTGTATGAATTCAAAATCTCTTATCTTGTGATGCTTTCCCCTTTTAAAATGATTTGCATTCTGGGGCGCCTGGGTGGCTCAGTCGGTTAAGCGTCCGACTTCAGCTCGGGTCATGATCTCGCGGTCTGTGAGTTCCAGCCCCGCATCAGGCTCTGTGCTGACAGCTCGGAGCCTGGAGCCTGTTTCGGATTCTGTGTCTCCCTCTCTCTGACCCTCCCCCGTTCATGCTCTGTCTCTCTCTGTCTCAAAAATAAATAAACGTTAAAGAAAAAATTAAAAAATTAAAAAATAAAATGATTTGCATTTTCTAAATTAATGTGTAAATTTGCATTTTCTAAATTAATGTGCAAAAACAAATGTAAAAAATGTGCATCTTGGATTCTGGCTCTGGGCAAGAGGAGGTAAGCACACTCCATCCTGTCATCCCACCGAACACAGTGTAAACTGCATGGAATATATGGAGCAGATTTGTGAGAACTCTGGAAGGAAATAATAAGAGGCACACTGAGTCAGAGATCAGAAGTTAAAGTACCACCAAACCTGTAGTGAGTGTCTCATATTTTCCCCTCAGATATTGCCTGGCCTGGACTCAAAAGCAGCTTGAAACACAAAAGGACATCCAGGTATGGAGGGAAAGAACTTCAAGACCTTGCTTTCTGGTCCAAGGAGCATTAAAAGAGACCCCAAAGGCTCCGAAAGAATGGAGGAAAATCCCTTGGGTTTTTTTCCCTTCATTTTGTTCTCTGCTACCCCAGGCAATCCTGCAACAGCAGAGGTAGAAGTTGGGCAGGTGCCTAAAACTGTGAAGGATATGAATCTTCTCTGACTAGAGGAGCTACAGCCTTAAGAACTGAAGAAAATCCCTATTGCTGATTTTTCTCCATGTCCTCCACCATTTAGCCCTGGATGCAGATGCAATCATGGGAAATGTATGGCAGAGTAGGGAAATTAAAGCCCTGGCTTTCTAACTGGAGGACCATGAAAGTGAACCCCAGGGAGCCAGAAAGTGTTGGGGAGATCACAGAGAGTAAGGAATAAAGTGATGTATGAACTCCTGGGCTCACAGCCAAGCAACACATGCATGGATCTCATAAACAATATACCAAAGGTTCTGAGAACCGTACTGGCTAGGCACTCCATTTGTATGGACTATGCCCAGATTTTAGACTGACCACTGGGTGACACACAAATGGTACAAACCCAAATAGCAGTGACAAGGCTTTGAAAAATGAATCACTACAATCACAGAAGGCAGGTCAGAACTTGAGGCATGAACCTAACCAGGTCAACTCCCTGCTAACACAAACAAAAGTCAGTATTTTCCTTACGATTGAAACAAGACCCAGTTTCATAGTATAACTTTCAAAATGTCCAGGACACAATATAAAATTACTTAGCATGAAAAGAACTAGGAAAATCTCAACTCCTAAGGGAAAAGATGCCAACCCCAAGATGACACAGATGTCAGAATTACCAGACAGAGATACTAAAGCAGCTATATAACTCAGCAATAAGAGCAGTCTTACAATGAACGGAAAGATAGAAAGTCTCAGCAAAGGAAGAGAACATAAAAAAGAATCAAATGAAAATTTTAGAACTGGAGAATGCAATACTGAAATTGAAAAGGTAAATCTTTTCCTTTATGTGAACTGCAACTAGAATGTACAGAAGAGGGGCGCCTGGGTGGCTCAGTTGATAATCAGCGTCTGACTTCAGCTCAGGTCATGATCTCATGGTTCGTGAGTTCAAGCCCTGCATCAGGCTCTGTGCTGACAGCTCAGAGCCTGGAGCCTGCTTCGGATTCTG
The DNA here is from genome assembly GCF_023721935.1 of Panthera uncia. Classification (NCBI taxonomy): domain Eukaryota; kingdom Metazoa; phylum Chordata; class Mammalia; order Carnivora; family Felidae; genus Panthera; species Panthera uncia. The sequence continues at coordinate 56,425,238 of NC_064818.1, read as the reverse complement.
TGTCTCCCTCTCTCTCTGCTCCTACCCCACTCACACTCTGTCTCTCTTATTCAAAAATAAATAAACATTTAAAAAAATTCAGAATGCACAGAAGATTTTCTCTTTTTCAAGAAATGGAAACATAATTTGTCATGTAGGCCACATTTGGGCCACATGAGAACACATATTCAATCCTACCTCAAAACTACAAACCCAGCAGTGCAAGCTTTTAGGGAAGTATCAGTACTTCATAATAAATACAATAAAGGGGGGGGGGGTGCTTGCGTGATGCAGTTTGTTAAGCTTCTGACTCTTGGATTCAGTTCAGGTCATGGTCTCATGGTGGTGAGATGGATCCCTGAGTTGGGCTCTGCACTGAGCATGGAGCCTGCTTGGGATTCTCTCTCCCCCTCTCTCTCTGCTCCTCCCCTGCTTGCTCCCTCTCCTTCAAAATAAATAAATCAACATTTAAAAAATAAACGCAATAAAAGGAGAGCCCATAACAAAAGAAAAGTAAATAATGATCATCCCCTATTAACGTTTCCCCTTACTTTAATAATTTGCTTTACATTAGAATTTGGCAAACTCAGTACAACTCCCAGAAGTACTTATGTTTTGAAAACTACAATTAGCTAACCAAATACTCACTTGGAATCATCACTAAATACTAACATGTTCTTATAAACACAGTACTTAGCACAAAGTTAAAAATAAATATATGACTTCCAGAAGCAGCAATCTATAACAGACACCAATGCAGAATATGCAAATAATAATTAAAAAAAAAAACATATGACAGAATCAAGAAAATTACTCGAAGAAAAATAAAAATCAAATATATAAAGTAATCCTAACCCCACCCCTAGCAGAGAGACTATGCCATGATTGGCTAGGAGCTGAAGGAGTGCACCCCTCAAGGCCCAGTACCTTCCTGCTTCCCAGAGATCACTTCTGCCTGAGACTGTGAAAAGAGGAAGTCAAACTCCAGAGGTAAATCTCTCACCAGATCAGCCAAGATAGCCAGCTGCTTTCTGCAAGAAAGAACAAAAATGTAAAAGTTAATCGTTAGACACTCTTCTCACAATTAGCTTCAACTTGCACTTCTACCTCATTGCTCACATAGTCCATCCACTAGTTGAGCCATGCTTCTTTTTGGCACTTCACTTGATTTTAAAGGTTTAAACTGCCTCCAAAGTATATCCTTCCACTTAAAAGGCAATATGATACTAGTAATACTTTTTCTTTGTGTAATTTTATAATTCAAATAGTATTAAAAGATGAGACTACAGTTCTGTGCCTCTCACAACGCTGAGTATATATAAGTGGCAGGAAGCACAGTTTCATAATTGCATGATTCCTAACTACTATGAAGGGAAGCTGTCAGACTAAGGAACACAATCTTATCCTCAGATTACCTCATATTACCACACAACAAGCACTGTTAGATCCACAAATTAATATCCTTTACAAAACTGACAATGAACTTTTTAATCTCCTTTTATATATTTCAAGGGCTGGGGTTTCGTTTCTTTATAAAAATCTTATCATTTGAAAAACCCAAATCAGGATCAAAATCCAAAGGTTATAACAGTTTGGGGACAAAGTCTGAATCTTAGTATCTAGGGTTATTTTCTCCTCTCAAGTTTTATGCTATCAGTATTATTAAAGAAAAGCAAAGAAACAAAGCTAGAAGTAATAATATGAATCTAGAGAAAGGGGTTAAAAACAAAAGCAACTATCCTGGATCTTTAAAATAACTCATTAGAAAAATATTCTATTGGCTCAGCATGACTTAGTGAAGAATGATAACACTTAAAAGTAAAGAATATATTTAAAGTAATAATTTTCTTTAAGCTCAGGTCATGATATTATGGTTGTGAGATCGAGCCCTGCATCAGGCTCTGCACTGAGCATAGAGCCTGCTTGGGATTCTCTCTCCTGCTCTCTCTACCCCTCCCAGCTCGTGCATGCTCACTTTCTCTGTCTCTCTCTCTCTCTCAAAATAAATAAATAAACATTTTGTAAAAAAAAAAAAAAAAAAAGGAAAAACAAAGTAATAATTTTACAATATACTGTCAAATACAATTTCTAAAATAGCTCGTTGTTATACATATTAAATTCTTACAATAAGAATTTTACGTGGGGAACAAGAGGGATTATTTTGCTCTCCCTATTGGATATGTTTCCAATTGGCTATTTGCTTAAAATAAACAAAAAGAGGGCTTGCTGATTTGGGGGACAATATGGAAAAATGGGCACCCACATACACTGGTGTTTGGAATGTAAATTACTGGTATGATTTTTTTTTTTGTTTTTTTAAGTAGGCTCCATGCCTAGCCTGCTTCGGATTCTGTGTCTCCCTCTCTCTCTGCCCCTAACCCACTTGAATTCTGTCTTTGTCTGTCTCAAAAATAAATAAACATTAAAAAAAATTTTTTTTTAATTAAGTAGGCTCCATGCCTAATGTGGGGCTTGAACTTCTGATACTGAGATCGAGAGTCAATGCTCTACCAACTGAGCCAGCTAGGTGCCCCACTGGTATGATCTTTTTGAGAGCAATCCAGGACTTTGTATCCAAATTTTTAACGTGCTTAACTTTTGACCAGCTATTACGTTTTTAGAAATTTATTGCAAGGGAATCATCAGATAAGAATACAAACAGGAAGCGAATACTGCAGCTTTATAAAAATGAAAAAGTGACAACCTGTTAAATAATCTATGTCATATCCATATAATGTAACACTAGACAGATGTTAAAAGAAATGAGGTCGACTTATACTCTATATGTATTGACATGAAAAGATGTCCAACGTATTTTGAGTTCTAAAAGGTTATGAAACAGTACATACAATATGATCCCAACTTATATTAAACAATAAACAAAAAACTTTTTCACGTACTGCACAGAATAGAACTTTTGTTCCTAAAATTCAATATTGTTTCTTTATTTAAAAAAAAAAAAACAAACAAAAACTTTCAGTGGCATCCGGGTGGCTCAGTCAGTTAAGCATCTGACTCCTGGTTTTGGCTCAGGTCATGATCTCACGTTTCGTGAGTTGGAGCCATGCATCGGGCTGTGTGCTCACGGTGCAGAGCCTGCTTGGAATTTTCTCTCTCTCTCTCTCTCTCTCTCTCTCTCTCTCTCTCTGCCCCTCCCCTACTCGCACTTCTCTCTCAAAATAAATAAATAAGCTTTAAAACAAAACAAAAAAAACCCCACAAAAACAAAAAACTTTCAGTGGCAAAATGCTGATAACTGTTGAAGCAGGGGGCTGAGAAAATAAGGATTCATTATGTTGTTCTATTTTTATTTATGTTTGAAATTTTCCAGAACAAAAGTTTTTTCCCCCTTAAATGTCACCTTGTAATACCTTTGTAATTTCTTTTTAAAGGCATTTTCATTACAAAACAAAAAAGAGGTTAGTCTAACAAATTGTTAGTCTAGGCCTTTGACAAAGAAATAAAACCTAGTGATAACACATTTCAAAATATAGTCCAGGTGATTTAAACCCATTTTGAATATTGCTCACAAATGCTAATATATTAGTGGAGCATTAATTATACAAAACAGGTTCTTACAGTGATGGCTATATTTATGTCAACAACTACAGCTGCCTCAAGAGGTAGCAATGATTTCATAAGCCCAGGATAGATATAGGCATTATTTAGAAGAGGTGATCAGAAAACGAATTAAAAGACAAGCTCTTCACAAATTCTTAAGATAAAAAAAAAATACAAATATTCGGAGCCTCCATGCTGACAGTGAACATCTTAGACAAATGGAATGGAGTTACATAGTGGGTTTTGTCTGCATAGAAACTTCTTTGACAAACAATGTCAATGCTGAGTGACATCAGGAGACGAGGCAATCCTTTCTTTTGCTCCAGACCCACAAAAGGGGGCCAAACCATCACCCTCCTGGTCGGCTCTGCCTTTTTGACTCCCTCATCAACTTCTTCTGTGGCCTTCATCCCCCTTCCTTGGTGTTGACCTCAGACCACTCACAAGCCTGTGATGTGGCACCAACTGTGTCACCTATACTCTTCCCAGGGTTTCTAAATTCTGAACTATATGATTATTACTTATGTCAGAATCAAAAATTCTAACTTACGTGTGTAGTATGGTTAACAACTTTGTAGAAATTACAGAGAGATGTACAGAGAGAAGGGAATATGACAAAATGAAACACTTTCGATAGGGCAATAGGGATATAAGTTTATTGTTTATTTTTCCTTTACTACAGCTATAATATTTTAAAATTTGGTTTTAAAAATTAAAAAACACAAATGTTGTTTTGTTTTGTTAAGAGAAAGCACGCATGAGAGAGGAAGAAGGACGGAGGGAAAGAGAGAGAGAAAATCCCAAGCAGGCCCCACGCTGAGCACAGAGCCTGATGCTGGGCCCAATCCCATGACCCCAGGATCATGACGTGAGCTGAAATCAAAAGTCGGACACTCAACTGACTGAACCATCTAGCCACCCCAAAAACAAAAACAAAAAAATTTTCTTAAGTTTATGCATTTAGAGAGAGAGTGCAAGCAGCGGAGGAACAGAAAGAGAGGGAGAGAGAGAATCCCAAGCAGGATCCATGCTGTCAGCACAGAGCCCAACACGGGCTGAATTGCAAGAACCATGAGATCACGACCTGAGCCAAAATCAAGAGTCAGACGCTCAACTGACTGGACCACCCAGGCACCCCAAAACAAAAATGTTTTAAAGGCCAAGATATACGGGAAAATGAGGGGTTAAAATAGGTCTCTCATTTCAACAAATGGTTATATAAAATAATCTGCTTCTCAACAGCAGACAAGATAGTAAACCAGTAATTGTGTATCTAAAGAGAAGGAAAGAAGCCCATTGAAAGAACTGTGGACATATGTTACATTGTCCTGCATGTCTGGCATAAGCAGCACAAAGCCCTACCTGCATAGCCAAGGTTTTTGTTGCTGGCCAAGAATACAAAATAAAACTTTCTGGAAAAGGGAACTGTTATTTACCAAGAAAAAAAAAATCTAAGCTAACAAAAAATACCTGCTGCCTATGAGACTTTGAACATTCCAGAAGAATGAATTCTAAAGTGAAGGGAGCTCACTCCCACCCCATGACCATAAGTGTGAAGGGGCCAGGGAAGTGTCAAAGGGGAGAAATTACAAACAAGAATGTGTCTGACCTAAGTACAGCCACTGCCTCTTCCTCCTCTTCTTCCAAAGAAGAAAGAGGGATTGGGTGGCAAGATACTGGGCTAACTTGCCAAGGTCAAGTGGAAAAGACTTGACTGGATGAAGCTGAAAAAAACTGTTCTAAAACAATGGAGACTGAGCTTTGTAAAGCAGCACCATGACCAGGCAGTTAAGGAGAGAGCAGCATTCCTTTCTACCGACCCCCAGGTACCCAGTTGCTCGGGTCAACCTCCTACAACCCTTCTGTTAACTGTGCTCCCCTTCTAGTGATCTAAATTTATCACCATCACCACTGCCCCTCAGTAAAAACTAAGAATCATTACAGCCATCACAGATAGATATTGATCCCAAAGAAGCAAATGACATGAAGCTCTGAACAGACTGTGAAATAACTGCGTGCAGGGGTGGCTTTGCTCTATTTTGAGCCAGGAGTCTTCCAGTGCCACCTGTGAACTCTGCATGGTGCACCCATAGCCCACCTTCAGACCAGGGGACTGCAAAGAGTAACATGTGGAATCAGCCTGGCAACTCTCATGCCACCCATTCTCCTGTGTTCTTCAGACCCCCTATCTCACCTCTCAGGGAGAAGCCTCATGCCTGCTGTGCACAGGATGTAAAGAGGGGTCTCCTTGTGCTTCTTCACAGGCACGTGAGCAGCAGCAAAGCTCAGCAGAGGACGAAGGTAATCGCTGGCATGTTCTGGAGTGTCGGCCATTGCAGAGATTCCTTAAGTAAGACAAAATACTTTAAAAAGCAGATCACATGGATTCAGAAGACTGATACTCCATAAAGTTCTGCATAAGGTCCTAAACACTTATTTATTTGAGAGGACGGGAACAGCAATGAATGAGATCTCTCCCATTATCCAGACTTGCAAGAAAAAAAGGGAATAGCTTTCTTTCTGCCTCTTCACTCTCTCCTCTTTCATGCCTGTAGCAGGTAAAGAGACTGACAACAAAATACATGCCAAATAGTACCTGGCTTGATTTTTTTAACCACTGGTTGGCTGTTGCGGTCTCTCATCTGCTTAATGTCCAGTAAATCATGAGGGTTGCCATTATGTCTTGGCCAGAAATAAACAAAAATCCGGGAGCCACTGCTGCCACAATCCACGACAAGTCCGTAATTTAGAGTTGGGTCTTCAGTGTTGGTTGCTTCAAGCTCCCCTACTCGAGCCAAATACCTGAGCCAGGCAAAAAGAGAAACTGGGATTAAAGAGTTTTCATGAAGTGTCCACCTGTGCCAGCCACATGGAACCACACATCCTGAGGAATGAAACAACACTGACCATAATTAGTGATGTACATAGATAATGCCTGGTTTTCTTCCCGAGAGCCATTGAAATGGCAGCGGGGGCAGTTCTGAAACTGGCTGGGATACCAAATGTTTTACCATCTTTAAAGAGCTTCTAGGTCTAAGCAAATAACTACTTTTTATTGTTATAAGCCACCGAGATATGGGGCAGTTTGTTATACACACTAGTTAACTAAAACAATCCTAATAATTTCTCTTCTATCTCTCTATCCTTTCTGTACATAAACATTAACACTACTTTGGAATGATTATCACTTAATATGTGTTTCTGGGTGGCCATATTTATGGGGCTTTTTGCTTTGTACTTTTTACTGCTAGAACTGCATTAATAAAAAATGTATTTCATAAACACAGTAGTTATTCTTTTCTATATCTTTTAAAGTATTTTACAGTCATAAAAAGAATGCTTATAAAATATGTATAAATAATAACAATAAAACAATGTACCCAACACCCAGTCTAAAAAAATAAAACATTACACTGTTAAAAAAAAAATAGCTTCTAGGCCCTAGGACATCAGAATTTTGTGTTGGAATTTCTTCAGATTCTCATTATAAGATATTTATGTGGTGGACAGCAGGAAGATGAAACAAGTAAAGATGCTACCATCAAGGGGCGCCTGGGTGGCTCAGTCGGTTAAGCGTCCGACTTCAGCTCAGGTCACCATCTCACAGTCCGTGAGTTCGAGCCCCGCGTCGGGCTCTGGGCTGACAGCTCGGAGCCTGGAGCCTGCTTTGGATTCTGTGTCTCGCTCTCTCTCTGCCCCTCCCCCGTTCATGCTCTGTCTGTCTCTGTCTCAAAAATAAATAAACGTTGGGGAGCCTGGGTGGCGCAGTCGGTTAAGCGTCCGACTTCAGCCAGGTCACGATCTCGCGGTCTGTGAGTTCGAGCCCCGCGTCAGGCTCTGGGCTGATGGCTCGGAGCCTGGAGCCTGTTTCCGATTCTGTGTCTCCCTCTCTCTCTGCCCCTCCCCCGTTCATGCTCTGTCTCTCTCTGTCCCAAAAATAAATAAAAAACATTGAAAAAAAAAATTAAAAAAAAATAAATAAACGTTAAAAAAAAAAATTAAAAAAAAAAAAGATGCTACCATCAAAACACCAAGGTTTGAGTCTCTCAGCTCTGGCACTTTCTATGCTGTGTGACCTACATCAAGTTACCTACCTTCTCTCAGACTGTTTTCTTATCTGTAAAATAAGGATACCAAGTCTCCGCCCTCATACAGACAATGTATGCTGAGTGGTTAGCACAGCGCTGTACCACTGCCACTGCTTTTACTGTTATGTGATAATAATTGGGAAAGCAAATAGCAGAAGACTCTCTGGAGAAAAGAGCTGAAAAGTCCAGAAGAAAAGAAGGCTAAGAGTAAGTGAAATGCTCCTGAGTCTTAGGCTTTAATAGACATTAAGGTTCACTTAGAACCTGAGAGTCTGAAAAGTACAAACATTGCTGAACTTCTCTTTGAAGAGAAGCCCAGTGAGAATGGCTTTTAACTTATTATATGGAAAAAGCTCTTTCTTGGTGCTGAGAATACATACTGCATGGTAAACAGATTAAAACGTTGTCCTGTAAATTCTTTTAAATTTGATTAAGTATTACTATAGGTTGAGCTAGTACTTGAATAAATGCTTTGAAAGCAATGCTGTGTATTTTTTCAAGTATCACCACTAAACTCCCTTCCTTATATCTGCCCTACTCATCCAACACTGTATTTAGAGCTAATTCCTAGATCCCCTAGACCCTTACACAGAACCCCTCAGAACTAGGTTTTGTGGGAGCACCTGGGTGGCTCAGTCAGTTGAGCAACCGACTTCAGCTCAGGTCATGATCTTATGGTTTTTGAGTTCGAGCCCCGCGTCAGGTTCTGTGCTGACAGCTCAGAGCCTGGAGCTTGCTTCTGATTCTGTGTCTCCCTCTCTCTCTGCCCCTCCCCCGCTCATGCTGTCTCTGTCTCAGAAATAAACATTAAAAAAAAAATTAAAAAAAAAAAAAGAACTAGGTTTTGTGAAGCCTGAAACTAATGCCATTGGATAGTTGTTGTTGTTGTTGTTGTTGTTGTTGTTGTTGTT
>NC_064818.1:56387395-56416689 GCF_023721935.1 Panthera uncia | reverse complement strand
AGAGAGAGAGAGAGAGAGAGAGAGAGGGAGGGAGGGAGGGAGGGAGAGGGAGAGAGGGAGAATCCCAAGCAGGCTCTGCACCATCACCACAATAGCCTGATGTGGGGCTTGAACCCACAAACTATGAGATCATGACCCGAGGTGAAGTTGGATTCTTAACCGACTGAACCACCCTGGTGTCCCCAGGAGATTTTTTTAATGCATGTGAATAATTTAAAATAAACCCACTAGCACTTTGTAAGATGTATCACAACCCCCTCCCTCACCTTACAGAATGTTCGTTGCTTCTCAGGGGATAAGATCCTTACCACTAAACCCTCCACAGAAGCATAGATGACTCTAACTCCTAACCCTGCTTCATTAATTAAACTCACTAATGAAGTTGCAACTGCTTCCTGGCCCTTGAGAATATTCACAGTCATGTAAAAAGTAGATCCTGCCATTAAGTGTTAGAACCATTTAAAAAATTACTTTGCATATATATCAACTCTTCCATTTTTTTTTTTTTTTACAAAGACCCTCTAAGGTAGGTAGGATTATTGGTCCCATTTTTAAGATGAAAAATCTGAAGCACAGAGAGATCCAGTGGCTTCTCACACACGAGTAAGTGGCAGTCTGTACTTTAAAGCCCAGTGGTGGATGATCCTCATGCTGGGCTTTGGGGAAGCATGAACACAGCCCGAGGTACAGAAGCCAATGTTTCTCCAAGGTCACCTGCATCAAAACCCCCAGGGACTTTAAAAAGGCAGATTCCTGGGCTTCAGTCCACACCCATGGAATCAGTAGTGTGAAATGCTGCGCTTTAAAACTTTAAAAAAATTTTTTAAATGTTTATTTTTGAGAGAGAGAGTGAGTGAGGAGGGGGTATGGCAGAGAGAGAGAGAGACAGAATCTGAAGCAGGCTCCGAACTCTGAGCTGTCAGCACAGAGCCCGACACAGGGCTCGAACTCACAGACTGCAAGATCATGACCTGAGCCAAAGTTGGACACTAAACCGACTGAGCTACCTAGGAGCTCCTAAAACTTTTTTAAAGACAGTTTTTCATTGTGCTAACATAAACATAACATAAAAACTTACCATTTTAGTCATTTCCAAGTGTACAGGTCAGTGGCATTAAGTACATTCACAATAATGCGAATTCACACTATTGTGAATGTACTTAACTATCACCACCATCCATCTCCAGAACCTTTTCGTCATCCCAAACTAAAACTCTGTACCCATTAAGCAGCTCCCCATTGCCCTCCCCCCCAGCCCCTTATAACCACCATTCTACTTTCTGTCTCTATGAATTTACCTATTCTAGATATCTCATGTGATTGGAATCAAACAATATTTGTCCTTTTGCATCTGCTTTATTATCATATGGCATAATGTCCTCAAGGTTCATCTATGTTGTAGCATGTGTCATAATTTCATTCCTTTTTAGGGTGCAATAATATTCCCCTGTATGGATATACCACAGTTTGCATATCAGTTCATCTAGTGATGGACACTTGGGCTGACTCCACCTTTTGGCTATTGTGAATGATGCTGTTATGAACATGGGTGTGCAAATATCTCTTCAAGATCCTGCTTTCAATTCTTTGGGATGTAAACCCAGAAGTGGACTTGCTGGACTAAATGGTAATTCTATGTTTAATTTTTTAAGGAATCATAACTCTTTTCATCAGCAGCTGCGCCATTTTACATTCCCAACAAGGCACAAGGGTTCTAATTTCTCCAAACCCTCCGTTTTTTAATTAAAAAATTTTTTTAATGTTTACTTATTTTTTTGAGAGACAGGGTGAAACAAATAGCATGAGCAGGGCAGGGGCAGAGAGAGAGAGGGAGACACAGACTCCAAATCAGGCTCTAGGCTCTGAGCTGCCAGCACAGAGCCCGAGGTGGGGCTCAAATTCATGAACTGTGAGATCGTGACCTGAGCTGAATTCAGACACTTAACTGACTGAGCCCCCCAGGTGCCCCAACACTTGCTATTTTCTGGTTTGTTTTGTTGTTGTTGTTGTTTTTTTAATGTGATACTAGCCATCCTCAGGGGTGTGAAGTGGTGGAATCTGTACTTTTTGAAACATGATCGTCCACATGATCCCTAATCCTACCGAAATCTGAGAATTGCTAAACAGTCTTTAGAAATCTTAGCAGCAGAAAGGGAAGGGGCAGTGAGCCTTCTAAATCTGAGAAGCAAAGAAGGGATTTGGCTACAAATGTCATCATCAATAGTAGATCGATCAGGAAAGCTTGACCAATTCCCAAATGAAAAAAAAAAAAAAATAACACCTTTTAAAGGAATGGTGTGAAACCATTGGCTAAGAAGTTGGAGGGTTGAAGAAAAACAGGGAGGTGGTTTCTGTGGTAGCCATGCTGAGCTGGCTGTTTTCAAAGCAAAGAAAAGAAGTCCTTCAAACCAAAGAGTGTTCCACAGCAGCCTCGAGCAGTGCTCGGAAATAACGTATTGCATTCAGCCATCCAGTCCACGAAGGGGAAAAAAGTTCCTTTCTGGCAACACGTGGCTGAGTAAGTATAGTGAGACACCACAGACGAGGGAAACTGAGGCCATTTATGATAGGACGAAAGGAGGCAGGGGAGAAGAAATCCATAAAATGGTGGAACGATGAGCCTGTGACCTTGGCTTTTGCTCCACCTGAAAGCTTCCTTAATACTTAGGTTCAGACTCAACCTAATTTTGGGATGAAAAATGCACAGGTTAACAAGTTGGACGAGGCTGTCCAGTGATTAAACTGTGCCCCCTAGTGGTTGTTCTCTAGGACACTCGAGTCATTCAGGGTTTGCAGGCGAAGGTGAGGAATGAAAGGTGGTGCAAGTAACAGTTTTAACTTAATTCATTATGGTTGGCTGGAATGGGGACGATTTTGAAAATACTCCCCTCAACCCTACTTCCAGTGGTAATCTGGATGCTGGCAGTGCTTTCTATGGTGGAGAGTGACTGACATCAGCTGCATTTTGAGTGCTTCCATATCCTACCGCGCTCCTCTGTACAGCAGCGAAAGGTAGGTCTTATGACTGTTTTTATTATTATTACTCTTCCCATGTAAAGGATAAGGGAACAGAGGCTCGGGGAGATTAAGTGACTCTTCCAAGGGCATGGGCTCCACTCTTGAGCCACAGCTCCTCTCAACATAGAAGCACACAAGAACATAATGGAAAAGAAACTGTAAGATCAGTAGAAGGAAAATCCATATCTCCTTATTTGAGTTCTCTACCACGGCAAAGGGGAAGCAGAGATACAGACTAGAAAACAATCTTATGTAATTTTTGTACCACACAAATAATAAAATAATTTGTAGAAAAATTCAAAGATACAAGTAAGAAAATAAAAGAAAAGGAAAATTATTCATAATCCCACCACGCAGAGCTATTCACTATTTGCATTTTGGTGATGACTACCTAAGACTTTTTACCATGCATATATATAGCAGTAGAGAAATAATAGTCTTTTGTTGTTGTTGTTGTTCATTAAGGCATTGTATTGGTATGGATGTATTACATCCTTATAAAGGAATCCCAGGATTTTCTGTCCTGTGGGTTTTAGTGTTGCTTCCTCTTGGTCTATGATGCCATCTGAGGTCCTTAGCACAATGAAACCAAACTGATGGGATGAGAGCAGATTGTTCTGTCATTCTTCTACATCACTGAATTGCATACCAAATCTGGGGCTGATCACTCCACACTGGTTTAACCTAACTATAGATTCACGACAATCCCCCCAGCTCTGTGATCATTAATGGTTTCACACCGACCAATGTAAGCACACTTCAGCATCAGTTAGAAATGCCTTTGGAGTACAATCTAGTAAGAGCCTGGTGTTTGCCTCTCTTAGCAGCACTGATGTCTTTGAGAGCAGAGCATTGGCCAGGACGTTCATGCACATCATTATGGTAGCACGGAAAGACAGTAGAAAGAACATGACAGTTTTTTATACCCTACTATGCCCTTAACATATCACAACATTCTTTCTGAAGGCTGCCTTAAACTTTTTTGCAGTGGGTTTATTCATAATAGTCAAACACTGGAAAGAAGCCAAATACCCAAATGTCCACCAACCAGTTGAACGAATAATTTATGATATAAGATAAAATCTAGTGTTTACTAAGCCAGCCATTTTGAGTGTACAATTCAATGGCATGAAGTATATTCACACTGTTGTGCAACCATCACCATCTATACAACTTTTCATCATGCTAAACTTTAACTCTGTACCCATTAAACAATAAATGTCTATCTTCTCCTCCTCTCAGCTTTTGGTAACCATTATTTCTATTTTCTTTCTCTATGAACGTGACTATTCTTAGTATCACGTATAAGTTAGGTTATACAGCACTGCTCTTTCCGTGACTAACTTATTTCACTTAGCATAATGCCTTCAAGGTTCGCTTATGTTATAGTGTATATCAGCATTTCATTCCTTTTTAAGGTGGAATAATATTCCATCGTATGTATATACTACCCTTTTGTGTATCTATTCACCCACTGATGGACATTTGGGTTGTGCCTTTAACTTTTCAAGTTTCTTTTCTTGCCACTTATATAATTACAAAGCCATTAGAACATCAAGGAGTGATGTGTACCTCATTTGTAAACCTGCTATATGGTGGTGGAAAGACAACATTAAGTGAGTGCTTTGAGGAAGTTACCTCTTAAATCTTTACTGCAGGTTGAAAGAATCCTTCCTATCTTAGAAGGCGCCTGCTGGGCATTGTTGGAAAAACCATTAGAAGTAAACTGGAGAGTGTTCTGTTGATCTATAGCAGACTACGGTGCGTGTTGCATGAAGTTCTGACCTTGAGACCTCAGTGAAGCACAAATGAGTTGAAACAGTCCTGAGAAGGTGACTACTGGAAAAACCAAAGTTCCAGGAAGGCATGAGTATTAGGAGGAAGCCTGAAGGAACGTCTTTTCAAGTTAGAGCGATTATGACAAACAAAAGTATACAATGGGTAATAAAAATGTAGTGGTAGTTACCTTAAGAGGTAGCTGAGGTTAAACTTTAACTAGGTACTCGTTCATGTCTGTGGCACCGATAGATGAATGAGTTTAAATGTATCCAGGCCCATAATAAATCATCACCCACCACGTATTCTCCATTTTAAACAGTGTGTTCATCCTCAGTTCCTTATTTGGTTTGGTCCTGATAACAACCAAGTGAGTCAGGCAGGGAAGGGATCCCTCTCCTGACTGCACAGATCAGGAAACCAAGACCCAGGAAGGCGAAGTGATTTGTGGCATTGTGGAGGGAACAGAGTTGGACTCAGAGGCCAGAGTTCTCTGTCTGGGCTCTGCCACCTGCAGCCCTGTGACACCGTGGTATGGAGAATTGAGGAGCAGACCCCTAACCGTTAGTGTCTGATGTAGTAGCACAGAGTAACTTCCTCCACTGGGTGTCCCTAGAGGCCATGTCAGAGAAGCTCAACAGATGGACCTCGGCCCAGTCCTGAAGGCCACTTCTGTGTCCACAACACTTCCCTCTGCAGCCTCAGCGGTAAAGGTTTGCCTCTGGCTGTTGTCAAAACTATGGAGCGACCCCTTCTTTTCCTCCTCTATAAAAATGCTAGGTTGGACTCTGCGGGTAACCTTTAAATTTAAGGCTATAATTCATCTCCCCAAGTCTGATAATCTCTCCTTAAAACAGTTTAATATTTTTAAATCAGGGGTTATCTTACAATCAATGTCAAAAGAAACTTCCCTGCCACCACTTCCCCTGCTGGTGGGATTCTGGCTGGGCTTTCCAGAACTTGGATCCCACCACCCGTCTTTGGTGAGATAGATTCCTGACTGCTCGCCTAAGTCCCAAGCCAGGCTGAAACCTTTGTATGTAAAAAGGGCTTGAAGAACTAGCTGTGGCACCACAATGAGGTACCACCTCACACCTGTCAGAATGGCTAAAATTAACAACTCAGGCAATAACAGATAGATGTTGGTGAGAATGTGGAGAAAGGGAACCCTCTTACACTGTTGGTGGGAATGCAAACTGGTGCAGCCATTCTGGAAAAACAGTATGGAGGTTTCTCAAAAAGTTAAAAATAGAACTACCCTACAGGGGGCACCTGGGTGGCTCAGTCGGTTAAGAGTCCGACTTCAGCTCAGGTCATGATCTCATAGCTCGTGAGTTCGAGCCCCATTGTCAGGCTCTGTGCTGACAGCTCAGAGCCTGGAGACTGCTTCAGATTCTGTGTCTCCCTCTCTCTGCCCCTCCCCATTCTCATACTCTATCTTCCTCTCAAAAATAAAATAAAAACATTAAAAAAAAAAAAAGAAAGAAAAGAACTACCCTACGACTCAGCAATTGTACTACTAGGTATTTATCCAAAGGATACAAAAATGCTGATTCGAAGGGGTACATGCAGCCCAATGTTCACAGCAGTGCTATCAACAATGGCCAAATTACAGAAAGAGCCTAAATGTCCATTGATTCATGAGTGGATAAAGAAAATGTGGTATATGTACAATGGAATACCACCTGGTGATGAAAAAGAATGAAATCTTCCCATTCACAACAACATGGATGGAACTAGAGTCTATTATGCTAAGCAAAATAAATCAGTCAGAGAAAGACAAATATGATTTCACTCATATGTGGAATTTAAGATACAAAACAGATGCACATAGGGAAGCAAAAATAAAATAAAATAAAAATAAAAATAAAATAAAAACAGAGATGGGGCAACCAATAAGACATTCTTAAATACAGACAACAAACTGAGGGTTGCTGGAGGGGGGTGGGGGGGATGGGCCAAATGGGTGATGGGAATTGAGGGCACTTGTTGCGATGACCACTGGATATTATATGTAAGTGATGAATCACTAGGTTCTACTCCTGAAACCAACACTACACTGTATGCTAACCACCTTGAATTTATTTTTTTTATTTTTTTTAGTGTTTATTTACTTTTGAGAGAGAGAGAGAGAGAGAGTATGAGCGAGGGACAAGCAGAGAGAGAGGGAAGACACAGAATCCAAAGCAGGCTCCAGGCTCTGAGCTGTCAGCACAGAGCCTGACGTGGGGCTCGAACTCCTGAACCGTGAGATCATGACCTGAGCCAAAGTTGGACACTTAACAGACTGAGCCACTCAGGCGCCCCAAACCAACTTGAATTTAAATAAATTAATTTTAAAAAAGAGCTAGCTGTGCAAGGGCCATCCCACTCCCAGATACAGACATGAGAGACCTGAAAACATGTTCACACAAAAGTTTGTTCACAAATGTTCACAGCAACATTATTCATAACAGCCCCAAAGTGGAAACAGCCCAAATGTCTACCAACTGATGAATGGATAAACAAAATGTGGCATATCCATAGAATGGAATATCATTTGGCCATAAAAAAGGAAGTAAATTCTGATTCATACTACAATATTAATGAACTTTGAAAACAATATACAAAGTAAAGGAAGTCAGTCACATAAGACGGCATATTGCATGATTCCGTAATAGGCAAATCCATAGAAACAGAAAGTAGATTAGTGTTTGCAGGAGCTGGGGGGACAAGGAGTGGTAGTCACTGCAAATGGGTATGGGGTTTCTTTTGGGGGGGTGTGATGAAAATGTTCTGGAATTAGACAGTAGCAACGGTTGCATACCTCTGGGAATATACTAAAAATTGTACATACTGAATTGTGCATTTAAAATAGTGAATTTTATGGTAAATAAAACCTCAACAAAAATTTTTTAAAAGGCAAAAAAGAGTTCTGTAAATAACTGTATAGGTTATAGCTTAATTGAAAATAACAGTGGGGTGTCTGGGTGGCTCAGTTGGTTAAGCATCCAACTTTGGCTCAGGTCATGATCTCACGGTCTGTGAGTTTGAGCCCTGCACAGAGCCTGCTTGGGACTCTCTCTCTCCCTCTGTCTATGCCCCTTCCCCACTCTTAAAATAAATAAATAAACTTAAAAAAAATAATAGTAAAGGGGAGAGGGTCTTAGCAGCTTCCCCTTTTGACTCTGGAAAGTTGGTCAGGGAGTACCTCTTTGCCCAGAGGACAGAACAAATTCCAATAAAGCCAAAGTCTCTCAGGTTCCAAAGCTTCTAGTGGGGTGACTTGCAGTATCTGGAAAGATCCCACATTATATCTCAAGGTATCTGACATCCCTAGGTCCTTCCAAGAGAACACACTTAGTGACACATGAACGTATCCTAATGTAGCTTAAGGGTTCTCACGTGACACAGGGACTGGGCTTCTCAGTGACTCCAGTGGGCAGTCAGGACCAGTGGATGGAGTGACAAGAAGGCACAGTCTGGTCAACAAGAAGAAAGACTCCCGAGGGACTGGGGCCTTCTGAACGTGGCTCGACTGCCCGATGTCGGCTGCATTCAAGCAAGGCTGAACGAGCGCCGGGACCTGGTGTACTCATGCATTCTCCCAGCAGGGGACTCAACGATCCAATGCTGACATTGTAGGAGTGTATATGAAGGATGAGGGAGGAAAACCGGAAAAAAAGAAGCTGTGAAAGAGAGGGTCAGGAGGGGGCTGTTGCCAGAATTTATGACAGAGACATCACTGTGAGGCAGCTCCCTCTTAGTTGAAGGTGGCTGTTTCTTAGCAGGTGGGCACTGAGATGAGGAAAGCATAGCCGTTAGCAGAGCCAGACTACAGACTGACCCTGTTTGAGGAGAAAAGTGGTTCAAGCTCAAACCCTCAAATACTACTGGGAAGTCCCGTGTAGTGATTAAGTGCCAGGTGTCTGGGTTCAGCTGGTCCTAGATTCAAATCCTAATCCATTACTCATTAGTTATGTGACCTTGGGCAATACATTAAGATCCCTGGACTGGCTTTTTTTACTTTTTACCTCACGACTTTGCTCTGAGGCTTAAATAAGGTAAATAAAATCCTAAGCCCAAATATATATTAACAGGAACTGCTGCAAACTGACCTAAACACATTTAATTGTGAACAAATTATTAGGTTGTTTTTGGTAGACATTATGGGATCTTGACAGCTAGCTGCTCACCCCACAGCTTCACACAAGTTTTAGATCAAATTCCACCACATCTTGGGCATTTATTAGACACACTTTTATCAGCAAGTAGACACAAAATCTGTCCTGAGAGATAATCATAGCTCTTTCCTTCCAGGAGCTCTAACCAGACCTCTCATGGTTTGTTCTAGGAAACCCCATGATCTAGAAGCAGAATTAAGTTAACGCTAAGGCTTCAGGCAAATTAAATTCTTTGACATCATAGCTGGACACAGGACCATGTCAGAATGTAGCCTCAGGTACCATCCAGAAAGCTGAAATGTACAGGGCTCAGAAAATTCTTTTTTCCTACCGTGCAAGGTGGGGAGTGACTGTAAACTATCTTTGTCAATGTGCATATGTTCCATACCACTGATTTTAATGATGAAAACTCATTTCTAACTGGGTTTATTAACAAGTCACATTTTCCTCCCTGTGGATACCTATCTAATACACTTATTGACCTAATTACAATGCTCTGGTACTAACTAATGGGAGATATTAATGGCTGATGTCCTTACAGTAGCAGTGAACATTTGATCAAAAACTAGCTAAGCACTCCTGTCCTGTATATTCTTGATTAAGGCACCGACCTTCCCTGGAGCACAGTTTAAATGAGCACATATATACTAATCACATTATAGACCACAGACATCCGGGAGCTGACTGCATTTCTCCAGTGCCCCGGTACCTCTAAAATAGAGACTTGTTTTAGTAGGAACTAACCACCTAGGTTATGGAATGCCTCCTATACGCTAGTCATCCCTTTCAATCCTTTAGCTCATTTAGATTCTCAAAACAACCCTTTGAGATGTTGGCCAGGACTCCCATTTCATCAAAGAGGAAACTGAGGTTCAAGTCAGGGGGCTATAGTATATTTGGCAGAAATAAAGTGAAGAAATAAGAAATAGGAATCTTTCTGCTATAAACATGGTCCTTACCTTAGATGAGGAGCAAGAAAGAGATTAAGTATGTCCACCAAGCCTGGCAGAGAGCCTTCCCATAGTAAAAAGAACCGCCCAACCTGTCACATAATCTAGCACATTTCCTTTATCTCCATTTGAGTGTTAATTTCATACTTTCAATTGACTGCAGAAGATGCACTCTCTTCCTGCTGCCTGACTTGGGACCTCAATGGTCTGCTCTTGCTGCCCTGTCCACACCCAATCCCAGACCACCTCCATCTAGAATTACAGCAAGCCAACGGCTAGGGTTACTGCACTTAGCACTGAAAGGCTGCCTCATTCCAGCCTTTTAGAGCCAGGCAGCTAATCACTCATCACTTGCCAGTTGGCTGGTGTATTTTGGGCTTGCTTTGTTTCTATCAGGGCTGAAAACAAGCAAAGGGTGAGTGGCCATCAGGAATGGAACAGGCAGAGCAGGGCTGGAGGATCTGAGTGACATGGGAATTCAGAGATCCAACATCCCCAGGGTGTAAGGGCTTGTGGGCAGGTGTGAGTGTCTCCACAACTGACACTGTGCATGTGACTAAGGGCCTGTATGTATTGTGCCCAACTGGGATTACTGAGAGCCTACTATGTGCAAGGCATTTTTATTTTTTATTTTTTTTATTTTTTATTTTTTTTTATTTTTTATTTTTGGGACAGAGAGAGACAGAGCATGAACGGGGGAGGGGCAGAGAGAGAGGGAGACACAGAATCGGAAACAGGCTCCAGGCTCCGAGCCATCAGCCCAGAGCCTGACGCGGGGCTCGAACTCACGGACCGCGAGATCGTGACCTGGCTGAAGTCGGACGCTTAACCGACTGCGCCACCCAGGCGCCCCAAGGCATTTTTAAATGGGAACGTCGACACACTTTCGGTCTTTAAGGGAGCCCTACAATAGGGAGATTAAGTGTCCTCCTAATTTACTGCCCCCCCCTCCACTCTCAATCAGCCTCTCCAGTCTTCATGAAACATACTCCCATTCACCTTCTCCCCTAGTCCAAGAACCGGGAGTCACCCTGGAGTCTCCCCGCCTTCCTTCACCTCTTACATCCGATAAACTGTCACATTGTACATGTGCAATCTCCTTTTCTGTCCCATTTCCATGATCCTAGCTCATCATTCCTCACTTGGACCACTGCAGTAGTCCCCTCCCCGCCTCCACTAGTTTCCCTGACTCCAGGGTCAGCCCCACAACCCACCCCCTCCTCACTGTAGCCAAAGTGATCTCTATAAAATGTGCATCTGACCATGTTGTTTCCCTGCTAGAAATCCTTTGGCAGCTTCCCATGCCTGCAGAATAAAGTCTAAGCTCCCCATGCATTCTGTCACTCTTTCAGTGGATGCTTGATGGGCACTCTCTGTGGCACTATGCTAGGAACGAGTATATAGGCATGAATAAAACAGAAATGGTCTTCGTCCTCAGGAAGCTTGCAAACGAGTAGCAGGGACAAACAAAAGAAACACACAAGAACACAATATAACATCAAATTGTGATAAAGAGCTACCCAGTGAAGGAACTGAGGGCTAGAAGACAGAATCACAGTGGGCACCTACTGGAGACCAGGCATGCAGGGAAGGCATCTCTGAAAACTGAAGGCTGAGTAGGAGGCAGTCAAGAGTGGGCAGAGTGTAAAAGAGCATACTGGGTTTTAGAAACTGAAGGAAGGTCATGTGGCTGTACAGTGATGAGCTAGGGGCAGATGCACAGAGAATTTGGGGAGGTTGCAGGGGCAGATTGTGCCTTGTAGGCCATGGGGAAGGGTTTGGGTTTCACTCCAAGTACACTGGAAAGCCACTGAAGGCTTTTAAGCAGTACGTAACTCGGTCTGACTTACATTTTCGGAAGATGACTCTGGTGGCTGCTTGAAGAATGGCCAGAGGGACACAGGGATAGAAGTAGTGTTATGTGCTGATTTGCATCCCCCCCTCAAATTCATATGTTGAAGTGCTAATCCCCAATACCTCAGAATGTGACTTTATTTGGAGAGAGAGGTCTGAAAGAGCTTTATTTTTAAAAACATTTTTTTAACGTTTATTTATTTTTGAGACAGAGACAGAGCATGAACAGGGGAGGGTCAGAGAGAGAGGGAGACACAGAATCTGAAACAGGCTCCAGGCTCCGAGTGGTCAGCACAGAGCCCAACGAGGGGCTCGAACTCACGGACCGTGACATCATGACCTGAGCCGAAGTCGGCCGCTCAACCAACTGAGCCACCCAGGCGCCCCTGAAAGAGCTTTATTAAGTTAAAGTCAGTTCCTCAGGGTGGGCTCTATGCCACTGTGACTGGTATCCTTATCAGAAGAGGCAATTAGGTCACAGATACACATGCATGGGAGGGAAGACCATGTGAAGACACGGGGAGAAGACGGTCTTCTACACAGGGAGGGAGGCCTCAGAAGAAGCCACTCCTGCCAATGCTATGATCTTAGACTTCCAGCCTCTGGAATTGTGAGAAAATACATTTTTATTGTTTAAGCCACAGATCTGTGGTACTTTCGTTAGGGCAGCTTGAGCAGACTGCAGGTGGGATGTGTCCTTAAGAGGCCACTGAAGAAGCCAGACTGGGAGAAAGAGGATGGTGGCTCGTTCCAGAGAAGAAGGACATGAGCAAGCGGGATGATTGCAGAGAGAGCTTACAGCACAATCTATAGACCTTGGTGATGGCCTAGATGTGGGGTGAGGGAGACGGAGGGACAAAGGATGATCAAATCAGGTGGCCTGAGCAGGGGAGGGCGGTGCCCTTGGCAGAGGTGGGAAAGGACTAGGGAGAAACAGGGGTAGGAAAGAAGCAAGGCTCCTTGTCAGACCTCCATGGAACATGGAGTTCCATGTTTTTGGTGACGATGAAGGTAACACTGTCCAGCTGTCCTGGCCCTCCCAAACAAAGTAAGTAATCTAACATGGGGTTTGTAAAACATTAATAGACTTTAGGGGCACCTGGGTGGCTCAGTTGGTTAAGCGTCTGACGAGTGATTTCAGCTCAGGTCATGACCTCACGGCCTCATGGGATCGAACCCCATGTCGGGCTCCAGGTGGGGCGTGGAGCCTACTTAGGATTTCTCTCTCACTCTCTCTGTCCCTCCCCTGTGCCCCCCCCCAAAAAAAATTAATAGACTTTAGTTTTTAGAACATTTTTAGATTTGCAGAAAAACTGAACAGACTGTACAGAGTTCCCCTGTACCCGTCTCCTCTGCACAATTTCCCTTACTATTCCAACGTAAGTTTTAAAGCTAAAGAAAACTGTTCCTAGAGTCAAAACAAAACCTGTGCATGTCTACTTATGTCTCTGGAACACAGAGAGAGGGAAAACTTCATAGTGATACAAGTGAGCATCACTTGTCTCCAGCTCTCTTAACCCCCTCTCCTACCAACTTCCCACTTCTCCTTCCACAGAAATAGTTTTACTTCACTTACACTGACTAACTCCTATTCATGCCTCAAAACTTGGCTCATCTCCTCCTAGTCCTGATCCCTCCTGCTTGGGCTAACAGCATGCTGTGCAGCACACAGGTTATCACATCCCACCTAGAGGGAGGGAAATGTCCTGTATGAATGCACTCCCCCCACCCTCCATGACACTATAACCCACTGGAGAGAAGGCACCTGCCTTATTATACCTGTATTCCTAGCGCCCAGCACAGCGCTTGGCTGCAGTAAATACTCCATAAAATTCGTTTTGACTGTACAGAAAGTGATTGGTGCCGTTGGAAAAAGAAAGAGAACTAAGTGCTCTGGAAATTCAGGACTTAATAAACTCAAAGCCAGTCAGCAATATAGCCTGCTAATTGCATGTCATAGCCTACTGGGGGAAGAGGAGGCACATGGCTTATTGCAGAAGGTACTTAGAGGAGGCAGAAGGGCGGACAGTAACAGGAGCTGTTGTCTAACATGTCAGCAAGGGAAGCGCTGGGTGTGTGCTGAGTGCTGAAAGGAAAACAGATCATTTTCTGTGTCCACAGCCCATATCTCTGATCCCTCCATTAGAGTGACATATTGTGTGTGAATGTGAATTTGACATGTAATCTATAGACTTTGGGGTTGAATCTGATTTTGTCCACCTGGTAAGTGAGTGTTGGTTTAATGATCTCTCTTCTCCCTGGAGCTCATAATTCCCTTTAAGTGGTAACTGTGTCTTATTAAGCTCTTAGAATCCTTGGAGCTCCTATAGCATCCTCACATTATATTCCCTGTGTTATATACTTGTGTTCAACAAATAGGTTCTACTCAAGGTTTTCCCATGAACTGGCTAGTGTGACTTTGGAGAAATCGTGTAACTTCTCTGGCTCTCCATTTTCTGTCTGGGGGGCATTGACACGATCTATTCGCCTTCTCCAGAAAACTCGAGGTGGGGGAGGGAGAGCCTGGAAACAAAGCAAGGAGTGTGGAGTAGAGGATCCACCTTCAACACTCTACAATCCGAAACCTTCCCTGCTGCTGGTCTGAGGATTTCCCCTTGATGCTAATCAGATGAGTGCCTCCTTGCTGGCTTCCTTCCCACCCTCCCTCCCTGGTACTGTAGGAACTCTGTGTGTGTGTGTGTGTGTGTGTGTGTGTGTGTGTGTGTGTGTTAGGGGTTAGGGGGAAGCTTTTCTTTTTTTTTTAATTTTTTAAATGTTTTTATTTATTTTTGAGACAGAGAGAGACAGAGCATGAGCAGGGGAGGGGCAGAGAGAGAGGGAGACACAGGATCCGAAGCAGGCTCCAGGCTCTGAGCTGTCAGCACAGAGCCCAATGCGGGACTTGAACTCACGGACTGTGAGATCATGACCTGAGTTGAAGTCAGACGCTCAACCAACTGAGCCACCCAGGCACCCCGGGAAGGAGCTTTTCTTTATCAGAGATCACTGATGCACAGAAAAAGTACTATGGTTTATATACAATTTAACACAGTTGCTATTTCTATGAGAGAATTATGACTGGTTCAAGTTGTCC
Organism: Panthera uncia; assembly: GCF_023721935.1. Lineage (NCBI taxonomy): Eukaryota > Metazoa > Chordata > Mammalia > Carnivora > Felidae > Panthera > Panthera uncia. The sequence goes on along the minus strand of NC_064818.1, from coordinate 56,401,834 downwards.
CATTTTTAAATACAAATAATAGAATACATAAGGCTATGGAGTACTCTTTAGTTCCATATTATAAGTCAGTTAGTGGATAAAAGGGGAAGTGAGGGAAGAAAGAGGAAGGGAAAGGGAGAGAGGGGAAGGCTGAACGACCTGCAGAGGTTTAGAGAGGAAGAGGCAGAGAGGGAGAGAGGCAGATGGGCAGAGGAAGAGGAGAGATGGGGAGAGGAGGGAAGAGGAAGGTGGAAGGAGAGAGAGAAGAATACATTCTAAAATGCCCATGATAGGCTTGCTGCTCACCAGGGCTGCCATGTCACCATGGGGTTACTTGTTCTTGCTTGCCCACAAGGGTAAGTCTCTAACTCATCACTGTTCGCAAGCCAAGTTTTCATCTAGTCATGAAGCTAGCTAGTTAAGCCTAGTTAGTTAAGCTAGCTAGTTAAGTCTAGCTTCTAGTAACTTAAGAATTAAATCCTCTATGGGAATTTCAGTCAGTTAAGGGACGAATTCTCCAGGCTATAGGGGCAGTGACAAGAACAACCTCTGTACCAGTGCCTGAGGATGTCAACAAACCCAGTAAGAGAGCTGGAGAGAGCTTGACAGAGGCCAAGTCACTTAGTTATTGCTTAATTTTTCCTGAAACAGTGATTGTCTGGATGTCCTGTAAAGGTGGCCAGCATGTCCATTCAGTGCCGTGTTACTTGGGGAGTACAGGGATTTGTAGATGTCTGTGGTACCTACAGGTTTGGTTGTGTGGGTTGTTCACTGAACAAGGGTGCTCAGTCTAAGAGACACCCATATCTACCAACCAGGCCAAGCACCTGGCAAAGCCATGTACACTTGGAGGAAGCAATGGCTTTTTCCAATTTGCCCAAAGGCTTCAATGGTCCCGTGTGACCCTGAATCCATTCAGAGCAAATCTGTTATTTATCTGAAAAAATTCTGAGAGACTGTGAGCCGCTCTGGAGGCTGGATATGCACATGGGCTCCAATACCACCAAGATGGCAGTGGGAGAGGAGGGTGGACTGCCTCAACCTTCACCCCCATTTTATGTTTGCTCTATGGCTTGATCCTCATCACATTCCTGTGGGGGAGATGAGGCAGATGTTTCCCACTGTCACATGGCCACTGTTGCTCAGAGAGACCGAGACCTACTCAACAGCATACAAGATAAGTACATCTGGGAACTTAGCACAATACCAGGCATAGGAGCATCAATGAACAAAGAACCATGGACGCTAAGAATAGACATCAGTTTTATAGACTCTGAGTCAGATGCTCTTGCTGACTCTCTGAAGAGGAATTTGGGGCTGATGCCAAGTCCCTCTCCTACTCTAATTTTGGTCACTGTCAAGCATGGGTGGGTCTTGCTTAAAGGACTAGAAGGGGTGGAGGACCCAGAGAATCCAGCTCTTTTCTCAGTCCAGGGAAGCCTGGGAGACTTATGCACCTCTGAAGCCTGATTCCACATGCCTTGGGTCCCTAGCCAACACCAGATCCTGCAGACAGGTCCTTGGAGTGCCTGAAAAGGCTGTGCATTTCCCTGTGACCACTAGAGGGCGCAGGCAGTGCACTGCATCATGGGATCAAGCTGCTAAACAGACGGGAATCAGAGCGAGAGCCAGGGTAGGGAGGCAGTTCTTAGAGGAGAGACTTCACCAAGAGCAGTTGTGGAGGAGCCGGTGGGTATCCAAATGAAGCAGCCAACACTTACCCGGTGTGTCTCAAAGCCGGTGTTTCTGGAGAAGGCAAATAAATCCATTCAATCCTCTGCTCTGATACTAGCTGAGTAACCTTAAGCAAGTTAAACTGAACCTCAGTTTACTCATCTGTAAAATGGACCTACTATGACTTGGGGTTGCAGAATTGCCATGAGCCTTCTAGACTGTCTAGTCTAGACACTGGCACTTGGGCAGCTGGACTATGGACCATTATAATAAAAATCCCACTATGTTTCTAGACTCCCAGGAATTCTGAAAAGATTTTTGAGCCCTAGAGAGAGCCCCTGAAGAGATTCCAAACTGTAACTTCCTGCAGGAGGTTGTGCTCCTCCCAAGGAGTCACACGTTATTAAAGTGTGTGTGCTCACAATCTCGGAGGTATTTTTTGTTTACATTCCCAAGAGACACTGTTGTACAGCATTAAACACAAATTGGGGGTATGCAGAGTGCAGAGCTGGGAGAGGGGTTGTGGGGAAGGAAACCAGCCAGAGAGGAAAAAGGGCTGGGATGGCTGTGGGGACAGAACATTGAAAAAAGGGAGTCCGTGAAATACAGTGGGGGGAACGCTGGATTGGACACTGTCAGAAGGCCACAAAGAGGAGGGGTGACCTGGGACACTGTAAGACATTCTCCCCTCTGGGATCATTTTCTCATCCTTAAAATGGGGAGGTTGGGCTGATATCCTTCGAGCTCTGACATTTTCTCATTTCACATGGGAAGCAGGAAGAGAATCCCAAGGGAAGTGGAAATATGGGACAATGCCAGCATCTGCTCCTACTTATATCTCCAGTTCATTGTCAAATGTGTACCAAACATCCAGCATGTTCTGGGTGCTGTACTAAGGTGCTGAAAAAAAAAAAAAACTGAACAGACAAGTGCTCCTTGTCCTTGAAGCCAATGATCTAATAAAAAACGTAGGTTTCTCCCCCTTTTTTTTTTTTTTTTTTTTTTGTTCAGTTTTTTTTTTTTTTAATTTAAACCCAGTTAGTTAACATACAGTGTAGTTTGGGTTTCAGGAGCAGAATTTAGTGATTCATCACTTATATGTAATACCCAGTGCTCATCCCAACAAGTGCCCTCCTTAATGCCCATCACCCTTTTAGCCCCTCCCCCCACCAACCTCCCCTCCAGCAACCCTCAGTTTGCTCTCTGTATTTAAGTGTCTCTTATGCTTTGCCTCCCTCTCTGTTTTTATCTTATTTTTGCTTCCCTTCCCCTATGTTCATCTGTTTTGTTTCTTAAATTCCACGAATGAATGAAATCATAGGATATTTGTCTTTCTCTGACTGACTTGTTTCACTTAGCATGACACATTCTAGTCCATCCGTGTTGTTGCAAATGGCAAATTTCATTCTTTTTGATGGCTGAGTAATATGCCATTGTCTAGGTGCCTCTCCTCTTTTTTTTTTTTTTTAATTTTTTTTTCAACGTTTTTTATTTATTTTTGGGACAGAGAGAGACAGAGCATGAACGGGGGAGGGGCAGAGAGAGAGGGAGACACAGAATCTGAAGCAGGCTCCAGGCTCCGAGCCGTCAGCCCCAGAGCCTGACGCGGGGCTCGAACTCACGGACCGCGAGATCGTGACCTGGCTGAAGTCGGACGCTTAACCGACTGCGCCACCCAGGCGCCCCTTATTTATTTATTTCATTTATATGTACTTCTGTAGGCAATACAAAAAAAAAAGCATAAGATATGATCCTTATCCTCAGGGAGCTTAGTTTATTTTTTTTTAAGTTTATTTATTTTGAGAGTGGGGTGGAAGGGTAGAGAAAAAGGGAGAGAGAGAATCCCAAGCAGGCTCCCTGCTGTCAGCACAGAGCCCCATGGAGGGCTCCATCCCACAAACATGAGATCATGACCTGAGCTGAAACCAAGCATCTGACACTTAACCAACTGAGCCACCCAAGTGTCCTCAGAGAGCTTACTTTATCACTGAGGATGGAGATAATGAGACAATAAATAAAACTACTTGGATCATCAAAACTAAGTTTTGCAGCAGAGACCATTTAATCTATGTTAAGAGAATGTGATACGTAATTGCTATGAGACGTGGGAACTGGAAAAGACTTCATAGTCAGGAGACAGTGGACTTGGGATTAAGAAGGGTGAGAACTCAGAGGTTCCCCAAGAATGAGCACGGCAGATAAATGGGTTGGGAAGAGGGACAGTAAGAAGACTGTATACATCATCTAAAAATAATGAGACATTTGGTTGATTAGGCATGGTAATGAGGGTTCACCAGTCGTCTTGAGAGTACATTTGATCCTACATGCAATGAGGAGACACAGCATGATCGAGAAAACAAAGGGACCTTTAATTAAGAGGCATGTGAAGAAAAAGAATCTGATGCTAGTGTGAGGATGAGTTTTATCAGCAATCCGCCCACGCCATGTTGACAAATTAGGAGGCTGTTGTAGTATTTAGGCTTTAGAATCAGACTTTGATTTGAACCCTGGAGTCTGTCACTTAAGAACTGGGCAAGTCCTTGGGGCACCTGGGTGGCTCAGTTGTTAAGTGTCTGACTGGCTCAGGTCATGATATTATGATTCGTGAGTTGAAGCCCCATATTAGGCTGTCTGCTGTCAGCACACGGCCCACTTTGGATCTTCTGTCCCTCTCTCTCTCTGCTCCTCCCACCCCTCTCAAAAATAAATAAACTGTGTGTTGTTGTTTTTTTTTTAAGAACTTGGAAAGTCCTTGAGCAAGGCATTTATACTCTCAACTTTTGATTTCTTAACCCATAAAATGGAGACCATGGTACTTACTTTGCATGCTGGTTACCATATTAAATGGGTCAGGATATACAGAGCCCAGTGCCTGAAATGTATTACGTTCTCCCGCTCCTTCTGCTCTACGTGAAGATGTTTAGGGAAATCACTCGTTGACTGATTCTAACCAAAGAGACGAGAAAAAGTAAAGGTGATGCCATTGGCAGAAGTTGAGATGTGAGTAGTCTGGGGACATGGTAATAAACTGGAGATGACAATGGCACAGGTACAAGTAGAATTATTCCCAAAGCATGTGAAAATAGAACATCAGAGGGAGACCAAGCTAAAGCTGTAAATTCGGGGCTCCTAAGTATAAAAGTGATCATTGACGCTGGATGTGCTGACAAGCTTTAGGACAGCAAGAGTGTAGAAGAGACTTGGAAGGTTCCATTAAGTGGAGCTAGAGAAGGAAGAAGAATGACTACTCAATGAGAAAAAAAAGCGATCAGGAAAGTACAGGGTGTCAAAACCACAATCAGACTTTCCAGAAAAAAAGTCACTATGCAAAACACTAAAGAGAGGTAATAAAGCACAAACCTGAGGAGAAGTCATTTGATCTCAAAGAATGAGTCTTAGATAGTTAAGGAGGAAATGACAGGACTTAACTCCTCGAGAGTGCTAGAAAAGGTAATCAGGTATCAGGGAAAGAGTTGAACCAGTTGACCACAAAGGTAACTTCCAACTGAGCATCAGTACCCCCCACATGGGAGGTAAGCAGCATGCAGGCTGAAGGAAAGGGAAGGAGATGGTGAAGACATGTATTCACAAATCTGACCCAAAATGGGGAGGAAAGATATTTGAGGAAGGGGTACCAGTGTCAAGAGAAGACAATATGGCAAGATTGCAACATGTTTCAGGGTGAAAGGAAAGAAGGCGGAGAATACTGAATTGTAAGGTGGGGGAGGGGAGCCCTGAGAATGCAGAAGAAGAAGCATTGTTTCTAGAAGTAGGAAAGAAAATATATCAAAGCTTTAAGGGGTAGTGTTACTTTATAAAGAATGGATGCTCATCAGGGAAATACAATTCAAAACCACCATGAGATACCCACTTACACCTGTCAGAATGGCTCACATTAACAACTCAGGCAACAACAGATGTTGGCGAGGATGCGGAGAAAGAGGATCTTTTTTGCACTGTTGGTGGGAATGCAAGCTGGGGCAGCCACTCTGGAAAACAGGATGGAGGTTCCTCAAAGAACTAAAAATAGAACTACCCTATGACCCAGCAATTGCACTACTAGGCATTTATCCAAGGGATACAGGTGTGCTGTTTCAAAGGGGCACACGCACCCCCATGTTTACAGCAGCACTATCAACAATAGCCAAAGTACAGAAAGAGCCCAAATGTCCATTGATGGGTGAATGGATAAAGAAGATGTGGTATACACATACAATGGAGTATTAGTCGGCAATCAAAAAGAATGAAATCTTGCCATTTGCAACTACATGGATGGAATTGGACGGTATTTTGCTAAGAGAAACTAGTCAGAGAAAGACAAATATCATATGACTTCACTCATATGAGGACTTTAAGAGACAAACAGATGAACATAAGGGAAGGGAAACAAAAATAATACAAAAACAGGGAGGGGGACAAAGCATAAGACACTCATAAATATGGAGAACAAACTGAGGGTTACTGGAGGCGTTGTGGGAGGGGGGATGGGCTAAATGGGTAAGGGGCATTAAGGAATCTACTCCTGAAATCATTGTTGCACTATATGCTAAGTTGGATGTAAATTTAAAAAATAAAATTAAAAAAAAAAGAACAGATGCTTATTCCTCTGAAGATGAATAAAAACATAAATTGAGGAGAGTGGCACCCATGCAGGACAGCCTCCCAGTGGGCCTCAGCCTTCTCAGAAGAGTAGGGGAAGATGAAGATTTAAGTGTTCAAAGGCTTAGGAGGAGGGGACCACCTTGAGGAATACACCAGAATAGCCCAGCACAGAAGAAATGGGAGAGCTAGAGACCATCCACTGAAGAATGGCCAGGAGGCAGAGAATAGTCAAAGAAACTGAGGCTATTTCACCCGGAGAAAGAAGCAAAGTCAATGGCTGGCTTCACATATTTGAAGAACTGACACGCAGAAGGAGCGGACATCTGTGGGAATTGGAGGAGCAGCTGAGGGAAGCTGCAGGAGGAGGATTTCACGGGAACAGAAGGCAGAACTCCCTCACACATAGGGAGTAGAGAGGCGAGTGGTTCCCCCATGGGTGCTGTCCAGGAGACATGGACAGTTATGTGCCCAGGATCACATCAGGATTCAGCATCAGAAAAGAGATGGACTCTGGCAATTTCTAAGGCCCTTCCTACCAGGACAGCAGAAATCTATGCTGGATCTATAGGTATGTAACAAATTTAAAGAATCTCATGGCTGAAAGAATCTCAAAGCTTAAAGGTCATCTAATCCAATAACCCATTTGACTCTTGAGCCCCTTTTTTAGAGGCTCACTGCATGATCAGGGACTGTAAATCCCACCCAAACTAAGCCTGAATCCACCAGTAGCCACTGGGGGTACTGGGTTTCTAGTTACTTCTCGCATCTGGATAGAGAACTAATCTGTGGACCTCTCAGAGAACTCGAGATGTCAAGATGGTCCAGGTGAAACTTTCATGAGAGCCCTTCTTAATAAGAAGTAAATGCAAAATGTTGATGAATCTTACACATAATTTTGAGTGGCTCTTGCTTATTATGTGAAAACCCTGTGTTATTATTCATATTTCAAAAGGATCCTTCACTTTACAAAATAATTCATTTTGGGATACTTTTAGGCAACAAATTCCAGGAATAAACTTAAAAATGTATTCAATTTTTCTCCCTCCCCACAAGCAAAAGGCTCTTTGTACACAACTTTCCAAGAATTTGTGTGTCACACAAAGTGAATTCCACTGTTATTACAACATAACAAACACTTCCTCTGCTTAACTAGCAACAGACAAGTGGTTAATGATCAATTTGGTTCTGTCCAAAGGGAGTCTTCACAGAGAACATCTAATTTGATTCAGAATTTCAAGATCTGCACCAGCCAGGGCTCTGTTTACCCAGAGAAGGGAGATAAAAAAACATCAGAAATGGTCTCAGTGGCACAGGCAGAAAGTCCTATTGGGGTTACTGCTGCTTACCAGCCGAGTGGCCTAGAGAAGAGTGGTTCAATGTCTCTCAGCCTCAGTTTCTGCATGTGTAAACAAGGAATACCTAACTCACATGGTTATTCTGAGAATTAGAAAGTCATACACACACACACACACACACTGACACATAGTAGGCAGTTTCTCGCTGGCTCCTCAGGACTTACTTTGCTTCTCAGCAAACCGGTGAGGTAGCACACCCAAAGGTTGTTAATGCCATTTTATACAAGGCAGAGCCAAGTTGCAAACTAAAACTGAGCCAGCATAAAACCTGGCTTCTCTGCCATGGCTGTAGCCTGCCTAACAATCTTATCATCTCTTCTGGTGGGATATTCCAATAAATAACAGTAAAGGAAGAGGGGCACTGATTTTAAGAAGGCATAACGTAACAAAGAATTATGGGAAATGGATCACCTCCAAACACATGGCCCCTTCGTAATGCCCTGCTAACCCTGGTCCAGTTTCTAGGGGAGAAGGCTGATTGTGTGGGAAGTCTGCTGGCAAGGGTGGGGTGGGGTAAAGGGTAAATTTAAGACCCTTATAACAACTCTCAGTCCACAAGAACCCCTCCAATCATCATCATCACCTTTACTATGGGGAAGTGGCAATTTTCATAATCTTACTTGAAAGTGAACAAAAGCCCCCTTTTAACTACATGCTCAGCACAATGGCTAAAATGAAAAAATTAAGAATTGAGGAGCATGTGGTGCTACTGCCCGTGGGAGAGAAAATAGATGCTGCCAACCTTAGAAAACTGCTTGGTACAATCTGAAAGCTGGTATTCTTTCCCTATGACAAGACGTTTGCACTCCTAGGTATATACTGAATAGAAACATTTACCACAGTCATCAAAAGACATACTAGAACCGCGTTGTCCAATACATATGGCTCTTTATATTTAAATTAATTACAATTTTAATGAAACTAAAAATCTAATTCCTCAGCCAACCACATTTGCTCAAGAGCCAAATGTGACTTGTGGCTATCCTACTGGACAGCACAGATTGAGAACATTTCCATGTTCACAAAGTTCTATTAGATGCTGTTGGAGAATGTCTGTGCAGACAGTTCTGCAGAAAGTTCTATTGGATCCTGTTCGAGAATGTCTGTAGTAGCGCTATTCACAACAAACACCAGAAACCACCCAAAGGCTTATCAGCAGCAGAAAGTATACATTATTTCTGGTGTATTCATACAATGGGATACTCCAAGATCTACAAGTGCACTCAGCAAGATAGATACATCTCACGAACGAAAGAAGCCAGGAACGTAAGACTACATACTACAGGATTTCGTTTATAGAATGTTCCATATCAGGCACAACTAATCTATACTGTTAGAAGCCACAACAGTGGTTGCCCTTGGCGGTGGGGATAGTGCCAAGAAAGGAGTCTGTGGGGACCCAGGCGGAAGGAGGAGGGGGTGGGGACCCGTAACGTTCTGTTGCTTCATCCCGGGAATGGTCTCTTGGCAATGTTCGCCTCGTGAAGAGTCAGGGAGCGGTAACACGTCTTTTCTGCATGCGTTTCATACTTGCATACATTTTTCTAAACGCCTTGTCAGAAAACTTTGCTGTTATTAATGTTACCGACAGTCTGGGTTTAAAAAAAAAAAAAAAAAAAAAAGCGCGTCCTGTCCGCAAAGCAAATGTGGCTTTGGGCTCAGTGCCCCCTCCCGCACAGACCTCCCCGGACTCCCTCCCGAGGCCTTCTGGATCCGCCGCACCCTCCCCGGGGTATCCTACCTGGGCGCCCAGGGCGCATGGTCGGGACGGCCGGCTGCGCAGGCTTGGGCGGTCACCGCGAGGGGCGGCCAGGCTCTCCCGGGGCTCGCGGGTGCGCTCCCGCGCCAGGCCGGTCCGGGAGGCGGCGCCCGGCCCCGCGGCACCTGCGCTGCCCGCCGCCGGTCGGAGGATCCTCCCCCTTCGCGCCCGGACCTGCCGCGGACGAGCGCTGAACTCCGGTGGCGGAGAATCCGCCGGCCTCCCAGCGCTCGGGCCCTCGAGTCGGGAGAAGGCGCCCGGGAAGTCCGCTGCGGGGCCCTGAGCCCTAAACGCCGGAGGCGGAGGCTGCGAGAGAGGCCCCGAACCAACCCGGGCCCCGCACGCGCCTTTCTCCCGGGAAGCGCCCGCCCACACTGCCCCACCCTTGCGGGGTGGCGCGGCCCCGCGTCCTGCTGGCGGCGCCCGGGAACAGCGGGGCGCGGGACCCCGGGGGATGCCCTGCCCTGCCGAGAGGAGCCGGGTTTCCCCTCCCGACTCTTCCTGCCACGCACTGAGGAGCTAGAGGGGGGTCGCCGCTCGGCCGCAACCTCCTTTCACCTTCCCCTTCAGCCAAATTCCCCAAACCCAGCCAAGGTCCAAGCCTCTTCGAAGCTCTCCGAGCCCTGCAGGCCCCGCCGGGCTCCGCCTGCCCGTGGTGACGCGCGCCTGCGGTGTTGGGGTGGCAAATCCTCCCGCCTGCCGCGCTCCCCCTGAGGACCTGCGAATGCCGCAAAGGCAGAACAGAGTCCTGGGCTTCTAAGCATGTACAACAGCTAGCGCCGGCCTGGCCTACGCCTGATGCATACCAGACACTGTGCTAAGTTGCTTTTACAAGGATCACTTCATTTAATTTTCAAAGCCAAGGTGATTGGCACATAAGTGTTTACATATATAAACATTCATTTGATTGCACACTTATTTGTGTGTTGTGCTTCGGTAAAAGAAAAACCTAGGAGAGAAGTGTTACAAGTGTACCCACTTTATGGGGGGGGGGGAAATCTAAGGTTCAGAGTGCTCCTAACTTATTCAAGTCTCTACGACTGGTTGTGGTGGCACTGAGATTAGAATGGAGAAAACCTGGCTCCGGAGCCTAGCTCTTACACCCCTTCAAGATGAGGCTTTGCAGAAAAAAGTTGCTGGCCTTAACCTATTCCAACTCTCTCACCAGTAGTACCTACCCGCTTCTTGAGCCCAGTGTGGTACCAGTCATGGGTAGGGAGGGATTATCGGTACATTCAGGGAAGTAAGGAGAGTTTGAGCCAGAAGTGACTTCTAAAATCATATGATTTATCCTTCTCTTCCTTAGAGCTCAGAAACCAGAACCCCAAGGGATGACTCACTTCACCTGCTCAGAGTCTCACAAAACAATTGAAAGAAGCAGCAATTTGGGCTGGGAGAGGATATGTCTTTTCCCTGCAGAGGGAGAGGGAGCTCAGAGGGAGCTAGCTGTGTTGGTCAAGGGTTGTCACCCTTTGATGGCCAGGGCCCTAGAACCCTAGCAACTAGCAGTAAGGAAATCCTTCAGCGAAGAGATGGGAGCTATTTATACGCGGGGACTTCAGGCTCTGGAGAAGAGTAGGGAGTAGGGAGGGAGGTGGTTCAGTCTGACTTAAGTATCTCGAGACACGCAATCTTTGTGGAAGCCAATCCATAGAACCAACTCTGTTTCCTCTACCACAGTCACACGCCTCTTTTCCAAACAGGGAGGATGCAGAGTGGAGGAAGATTAACTCGGGCCAGGAGGAAACCGGGCAAGGAAGGTGGGGATCTGGCGCTGGGAGCATCTAGAGGCCATGGCCTGCAGGATACAGACTAGGTGGGAGAAAAAGGAGCTGCTTACCTAGGAAACCCCCCGCGGAGTGAGGGCAACTGCTCCTGGAGCCTTGGGTTCCTAGAGCGCAGGCGACGAGATCCAGCCTCGGAAGTGAACACGCCTAGAGTGCAGGGCAGCATCTTGATCACCTACCATACCCTTTGCCTTGCAAATATTAGAGAAGCGGATTGGGTCCCAGATGCAGGTCCCAGATTCATCACACACATCTCGGCTTTCCACCCCTCTCTGCCTGAGTCCTCGCTCTCTTCCCTATCTCCGTGTCCCTCCCATGCCCTAAACTTTGTGCCCTGGTGTGTCAGGTCATCACCAAGTTCTCAGCTTCCTTTCCTATGGTTTAAACTGTAGGGTGAGGGGTGAGAATCTCTTGCAGGAAGCTGGGTCCCCAGGCAGCATTGCAGGGTACAAAGGCAGGACATATCTCTGGGATCTGCATGGGTTGTGTGTCCTCTGCAGGCAATTTCAGGTGTCTTGGCCCTGCCCAGGTGGGTCAAGAGTCCAGCTCATCATTTCCCTTGCAGCCAGGACTCAAGGTCGCAGCTCCACATCACTGGGGCCACTGCATGTGCTGGGGAAGGTGGTGCTTAAGGACACTGGCCCCCTGATCCCCTACTTACTGTGTTATTTGTCCCGGAGGAAAAAGATGTCAACCTGGTCCCCCATGACCTCACTAGGACCTCATGAGGAAGGAGAGAAACAAATAACTCTTTGCAGGACACTATGTTGTGATATTGGAAAGTACCTAAGACTCTGGTGGCATATATGAGGGAGTGATTACCCCCACTTGGGTGGTTCAGGAAAGAAGCTTGGCCTTGAAGGAGGAGCAAGAGTTCACCAGAAAGACAGGGTGGAAGGTCATTCCATTCCTTACCACCAGGAGGGCGAGTGCAGAGAGGTGGAGGTTACAATGGCAAAGCGCTACTAAGACTGGCTTCCCTTTTGTCATTCAGGTATTAACTTAAATGTAATCTCAACTTGGCTTGCTCTGATCATCTACTCCAAAAAAACCCACTCCCTTCAGCATTTGGTTTTATTTCCTTTTTAAGAATTTATCTACTATTTTTCCATTTACTTGTTTGTTGTCTAACTCCATCCCCCCCATGCACACTCTTTAAAATAAACTCCACAAATATAAAATAAAATAAAATTAAATTAAATTAAATTAAAAACTCCACAGGCCTGCAGACATTGTATTTTTTTTCACCATCCCCAGCATTCAGAACAGTGCAAGTGAACACATATTAACAGGTGCTCAGTAAATACTGTTGGATGGATGGATGGGTCAGTGGTTCCAGGCTACAGGTAGCGAGAAACGTGTTAGGAAGTGAGAATTCCCTCCCCAGCCTTTACCCTAAGCAACTCATGGGAATGTAACAGCTTCAGAAGAGAGGGCTCCCTAGGAAGGGGGTTGGGGGCGTCCCGGCGGCTACAGGGGTGGTGGGAGGAGTTGCCCTAGCTCCGGGGAGGCGTAGGAGAGGAGGGAACTGGCGGCAAGGAGGTGAGGGACCGCCAAACTGGTGCACTATAACTCACGCTCAACTCCAGGGTTTTTCTGCCTCGGAAGAGGTGAAGGGAGGGAGGGTCTTCGCCCCTAGGCGCCGCCTTTCCAGCCTCCCGCTAGGCCTCTTTGGACTTGTCCAAGCCTCATCCTGGGCGGTCAGCGAGTTTTGGAGGATTCCCTTGCCTGCCTCCCTCCTTTCCCTCCTTTCCTCCCCTCCTTTTTCTTCCTCCACCAGGTCTCTGCAGATTCCCCAACCCGGCGGCCCCGCAGCAGCCAAGCAGCCCCCGCCCCCTCCTGTAAGGGCGAAATTGCTAAACTTGTAGCAATAATGACCCTGCATTCAGGCCGCCGACTCCCGCTGAACGTCTCCGCGCCGCGGCCGGCCGGCCTAATCAGTGCGCCCCTCCCTGCTGCCCGCCCAGCCCCCGTCCCCCCTTGCCGCTCCCTCCGCCAGCGCACAAAAAGTGGGGAACAAAACCCCCGCGCATTTCTCCGTCCCTCTGTTGAGCAGACTGCTACACAAAGCCCCCGCTCTGAGAAGCAATGGGGAGCTCGGGGGGGACGTCAATCCCGACGCGCTGGGGTTTTTGTTCGTGCAGGGGACTTCGCCTTCCTACCACACCTTTTGTTCGGGACTCCAATAAAAAGCCATTCTTTCCGCACCTTCCCGGCCCGGAGCCGTCTTTCAGCGAGGCCCGGCCCCACAATGGCGCGGCGCTCTGAGGCCTCCCCATTCACCCGCCTTGGCACGCTCACAATCGGCCGTGTGGCAGCACAGACCTCGCACAGGCATTCTCCGCAAGTGACAAGGAGCCGCATAAAGCCGCGGCCGCCGGGGGAGAAGGGAGGGCGGCCGAGGGGGAGAACTCGGCCGCGGCGGGGCGCAGCGCCCCTGGGCGCGCTAGAGGCCCCGGCGGCGGCCGCTGAAGGAACCGCCTTCCCGCCGCCTACAGCTGGGCCAGGGGGCGAGGTTTCCTTTTCCCTGGCGACCTTCGAGGTGGGGCAGAGTCTAAGTCTTGGTCTAACGCAGGCCCAAACACTAGCCCAAGCATTTGGGTAAAACTTGTGGGGATTACAAAGCCGGGACCTCAAAAGGCCCTGAGTCTCCGACCTGTCCTCCCACAAGAGAAAAGAGAAATTAATGAATAAAACCAAGAGGACACAGACTTGCAGCCCAGGGGCTGGCCCAGGAGAGGCCAGGCCTGCGATCGCCCAGGAAAGACTGCTTTCCCTTATGCACCTTTTCATTGCCTATCCTTCTCCCCCCGTTTAAAGGATCCCTCTCCACTTTGGGGAGCGAAACAAAGTCTGCAACCAACGGTTTGGAAATATTGCACCTTGTTTATTGACTCCTGTAGTGTATGGCAGCGGGTGTGTACACGGCGTGTGGATATAGTTATGGATATATTATATGTGCTGAATACAGAATATGAAACAGAAAGGAAACCTGGTAACACCTCCGGTGGGGCACCAGCTCCCGGATTTGTTCAGACCCCCTAATGTTTGATCATGCCTCGCTTGTTTATCTCGCAGAGTTCTACCCCCTGACAATCCGGAGATCCAGGCCGAGGTATCTGCTGCGGAAGGCAGGCGGTTGGGAAAAGGAAAATTGACTGTGGTGTGGCGCTCCGGGCCGCAAAAGGGGCAGAGGGGTGGGTAAGGCTTGGGGATTTCTCAAGCCACGACACCCATTTTTCTCTCCTTCATGCTTTTTTTTTTTTTTTTTTTTTTTTTTTGT
>NC_064818.1:56355638-56387295 GCF_023721935.1 Panthera uncia | reverse complement strand
TTTTTTTTTTTTTTTTTTTTTTTTTTTGTCCTTGGGTTTTCTGCCGACATTTCGCGGAAGCCGCGGGAAGGCCAAGGGGAAAGAAGGCCTTCTTGGTTTGGGAGAACCAAACGGAAGCCAGAGTCCCAGCCTCTCGCACTCACTTCGGGGCCAGAGTCGGGGCCATTGTCCTCCCCGGCACCCAGCCGGAGTTTCTGCCTCAGAGACAGTCTCCGCGACCGGTCTCGGGCATCCTCCTCGCCCCTCATCCCCCTTCCCCAGGCTTCGCTCTAGCTGTGCTCCGGGGCCCTGGAGATCGAGACGTGTCTTTTGTTGTTGTTGTTGTTTTGTGTGGCTTTTTTTTTTTTTTTTTTTTTTTTTAACGAGGGGACCTGGCCCTAAGGTCCAACCTTTCTCGCGCTTCAGTCCCGCGGTGCCAGGCTGCAGTGGGGCGACTGCCGCGTGACCAGTCGCGTGCCTACCAGGCCCGGATGCCCTGCAAGGTGCCCTGCGCGCAAGCAGCCCCGGTCGCCGCACCCTGGTGCAACGGCTGCGCGCCGCCACCGCCGCCAAAGCCGCCTAGGTTGCTCACGTTCACAAAGGGGCCGCCTCCGGCAGCGCTGCAGGCGGGCTGCATGGCCGCGGCCGCCGCGGAGGCCCCGCCGCCGCCGCCGCCGCCGCCGCCGCCGCCGCCTGCCGGGTACGCACAGCCGTAGCTGCCACTGTAGGCCGCCGCGGCGGCGGCGGCGGCAGCGGCGGCGGCGGCGGCGGCGGCGGCCGAGTTCCCATAGCCATAGGCGGGGAAGCTGTTGTAGGAGTAGGCGCCCGCACCCACGCTGTAGGGCGCGCCGTAGGCTTGCGCGCCCGGCGTGACGCACGGCTTGCCGTCCCGCACCAGCACAGGCACTGCCACGCGGCGCGGTGGCGGCGGAGGTGCGTGCGCGCCCAGCTCCAGAGACTTGTCCTGCCGCTGTCTCTTGCACTTGTACCTGCGGTTCTGGAACCAGATCTTCACCTGCGTGGACGTGAGCTTCAAGCTGCTGGCGAGGTGCTCGCGCTCGGGCGCCGACAAGTACCTCTGCTGCTTGAACCTGCGTTCCAGCTCGAAGACCTGGGCTTGCGAGAAGAGGACCCGGGGCTTCCGGCGGCTGCGTGGCTTGGGTCTCTCGCTCTCCTCCGCCGCCTTACAATCCCCGGCCACCTCCAGAGGCTTCTTCAGCTGGCAGCTTTCTGCGGAAGAAGCAAAACAACAGCGTCCCTTAGCAGTTCCCAGCCTAACCGCGGTTCCTATCCCAGCGCACTGTGGCCCTTTGGGCGGCAGCGCGGTGCGTGCGGTAGTAAATGCCTGGACTTTCTGGAAAGTTTGTGGCTGCTGGCGCCATGGGACCCCGCGACATCCCAAGCACCCTCAGAACGCCCTTAGAGGGTGGAGGCACGTTCCATGGGGAGGGGTAGTTCGCCTTTATTTAGAACTTGAGCATCAGCGAGAAAGAGATTACTCTGTATTAAATGTGCGGCTCGGCGTGCTAATGACTGTTTTCAGGATGAAAGCTTGCAACTATATCATAACTATAGAGTATTTGCAAGCTTGTTAGCCTTCCACTATGTTAAGGATAGTCAAAGGTGTGAAGCATGTTGGTATTTGGGGGCCGGTGTGAGTTGCCTGAAAAATCTTTCTGTTAGAAAATGCTTGAGTGTAACGCTCTTATATTGCCTAGGAACTTTTTTTTTTCTTTTAAAAGACAACATGCCTTCGGCTAAATGTCTGCGTGACGATGAGTGTGTTACCTTTGAGAGAAAAAAAGAAATTTGATTAACTGATTTAGGCCGTATTATGTGGATTTTAGGCCCAGGGGAACTGTCAGGAGTATAGGCCTTGGCTGCTGCCACATCAGACCTCTTCTTGGGAAAGACGTTCTTTGATTCTCTCCCCTCAGAAGCAGACACTTCCTTGGAAGCTATATTCAGTTATCCTGTCTTCCCTACCCAATTCACCTCCCATCAGATGTGAGCAGCTGGGATCTAGGACTACGTTCGGCGCGTTTTTCACTCAGCCTGCAGCCCCACAGCCTGGGACACAAAGCATTACCTTATGAATTTTCAAAAAACTCTCCCGTGTGAACATACTGCACACGGAAATGCACTGGGTTCCCACGCACTCGCCCGGACTGTCCCTTCCCTCTCTGCCCGGTGCCTTGGGGTCCAGGACACTGAACTCCAAGCAGAGAAGTGAGGAAATCACTTGGCTGGTCTCTACCAAAGTTCCTGCGCCCTGCCAACACAACCTGCTTGGATCATCTTTTTTGGAGAAGAGGGGACCTCTGTCCCGGCCTCAAAGAACTCGTCTCATGCTAGGGGGAAAAGAGGAAGAGGCTCAAGCTGTCTCTCTAGCTGCTGGATCCTGACTACTGAACCCGTGTTGCTTATCGGCCTCAGGGCAGCAATTACTTTCCCTTCCTTCCCTTGGGGGCTTGCCTCTCCTCTCCGGGAGGCGGGAGGCGTAGTTGTCGGGGTCACCTCGTCCTTCTCCCTCTGACCCGGCTCGCTCGCAGGCACCTGCGCTTTGCGGAGCTGTCGTTGACCAGGGCGAGGCATGACCCCAGCCAAAGGTTAAAGGGGCGGGAAGCACTGCTGACAAGGTTTGTGGGCTGTTTGCGGGCGCTCCGCCATTGCTCCAGATGTGCGGGGGCTTTTCTTTCCCCCTCTACTCACTTTGGCTCCGGTCCCTCACGACCTCGGGCTCCTCTTCATGTTCCTTAGGCCCGCTACACGAGTCTCGCAGGACTGTGTGGACGTAGCTCTGGGGACAGAGCCCCGAGCCCCCGTGGCCATCGGCTGTGGCTAGTGAGTTCAAATAGGACAGTTTGTCGCCCTCTTCTTCCTCGTCTTCTTCCCCTCCGTCAGAAAATTGAGTCCCCTCGGTGGCGGCCAGCATGCACGGTGCGGAGTGGAAGTGGTGCTCCAAGTCCGCCTGCAAGTGCGCGCCGTGGAAGTGCTGTTGCTGCTGCTGCTCCAGATTCAAAATGTCTTTGACTGAGAAAGGGGTGGAGGTGACCGGGCTTGGTAACATCATCAGGGCCACTTAATTGTCCAGTCCAAATACTCAATAAATCCCGGCGGGGGCGGGGAAGTAGTGCAGCAGCTCCAGCTCTCCTTCTGGACTCTGCCGCTGCTGCCGAGTCGGGTTTTTGACAGACGCGGTCCCGCTCCAGTCTAAATCGCCTCCATTGGCCCGGACCTGGGGGTCTGGGTTTTGTTACAGCCACTGCAGGGACTGGAGCCGGGGCTGCGAAGCCTGTGTCCGGGGGTCGTGCGTCACGTCGGGGGCGGGGCTCTCGCCTCGGCCTCCCTCCCCATTGGCTCCGGCTCATGTGGACCACGCCCCCCGCATCCACTGTGTGGGGTGCTGTGGCGCTACCAGAAATAAAGGACTAGTATAGAGTCGTGAAGTCCAAGTCGTTGTGGGTAAGGCTGCAATGCCCCGGGTGCCCGAACTACCGATTCCCGCCCCGCCTGGCTGTACCTTCCCGGCCGGGGCCAGTTCTGGGAGGCTTCCTGTCCATGAGCCAACTGCCAGGAAGAATGGCCCAGGAGCGTGGCTTTTCCCAGCTGCTATGGGGCAAGAAAACTTCCTGGCCCGTAAATGCCGGCCACAGGATTCCCAAGAAGACGGATTGTTTTGTATATCTATGGATGGGCAACGTGTCTGTTCCCGACTTGTTGACTTTGCTTAAGCTGTTCCCTCCACTTGGAACGTCTTCCTTGCCCTTGTTTCCATGAATGGAAAGCTGCTCTCCAAGGCTCTGCTCAAATACTACCTCTCCGAGGAAGAGCTCCCTGATCGCCTAGCCGGAAGTCATCCCTCCCGCATCTGAACTCGCAGCGCGTGTTACTAAAGGACGTTCGTGTCACTTATCACTTCTCACCCAGTAGTATATATTGCCTGCCTGGTGGCCCTGGGTAAACTATGAGCCCCCGAAGGAAAGGTCTCCGTTGTATTTGCCCTTGTAGCCCTTGCAGCTGCCGCGCGAAGCAGGTATGTGAGAGACAGGAGGATGGAGTTGTTAGTAAACTTGGTTGTCTGACCGCTCTTGGTTCCAATCCTGAAGTAGTCAGTGGCCTTGGGCGTTTCTAAGCCTCAGTGTCTTTGCCTACAAAGAGGAGGTAGTAATACTTATTCAGAGGTTGTTGCCAGGGATAAAAGACAAAACATGCCAGGAGTTTAGTGCAGGGCCCCACACATATTAAGTGCTCGGTACACCTCAACTACCACTATTCTGCATCAGAGATCAAGCAGTGTTTGTTGACTGCATTGGTGATGGCGTGGCTGGATTGCTGCACACACTGGGTGGCTTCTTACGATCTTGAGAGCAGTATCTGTGACCCAGCCATGGAGGCCTTCTTTTCTGCATATTCAAACCGGGAACTTGGATCTAGGCCCTTACCCTCGGAGGCGGCTTTCTAATTTCTCCAACCCATACGCCTTCTGGCGCCCTCGTGTGGCCCTGGTTGTTTTCTGGGCGAATCTGTGGGGTCCCCTGAAGGTCTGGAAACTCCGCTCCGGTGGGGATCATCTTCTGCACAATAGGCGCTCGCCAGCCACCACGCCTCGCCCAGTGAGGAGCAGCGGGAGCTACTGTGAGGCCCACAGAAAGACCTGGCTCAGCACTGGCCTTGGAAAAAACAGAGACCGGTTCCAGCCCAACCGAGGCGCCCCATATCCGGCCCTGGCCGCCCCAAGCATTTTTTTTTTTTTCTCAGCCAAGATGGTGGGAGACCGGTCTTAGCTGGAAGGGGCGGGTGGAAGGTGCAGGGACTGTGGACAACGCCCCCGGGCGCGGCACACACGGCTAGAGTTGGGGCGAGCCGTGGAGAGCTGTCTTGCGGGTCCCGCTGCGTTGGGAGTTGTGGGTGCCCAAGGCCAAGAAGAGAAAGGCGGGAGGGGAGAGAGGCGGGGCTGTTCGGCAGCCAGCGGAAATGGTGCGGGGAGTCAGCCCCTGGGTCCGCCCGGAGAGCTGGGATGCGGCGCGGGCCACGTGCACCCGGGAGTACTTAGGGTGGCGGCGGCCCGCGGGTCGTGGGGGAGACCCTCTGTGGGAAGAGCCTTGCCGGTGCCTCTCTTCTCAGAATTGAGACTATTGACGTCCCAGGCGGGGCCGGCTTCTCCAAACCAGGCCAGGGGCTGCAGGGAGAAGAATGCACCTGGTATTGCTGCGGATCGCAACCGCTCGGGCGCAAAGATCAAGAGAGAGAGGTGGGGGTGAGTGCGCGGCACTGTGGGGTGGGGGTCCTTGAGGGTGTGCGTCGCGTTGGCAGTCAAGCCTAAAAGAAGGAAGCTGCGCTCCAGCCCCACTCCTCCACTCCCATTCCCCGGAGCTAGACCATCTCCGACAACATTTCTGGTTCCCAAATTTTTCCGCCTCTTTGAGCGTTGGTTTTGTTTTGTTTGAGTGATTTTGAGTCAGGAAAAGAAAGAAAGAAAAAAAGAGAGAAAGAAAGAAAGAAAAAGAAGAAAGCTACCCGTTGCATTTCTCCTTCCTACCTTCTCTTGCTTCTCTGCAGCACTTCGTTCTTAGGCCTTCCCTGAGTCCATTCCTAAGAACCCCCATCTTAGAACCCATGGCCGGGGGTGCTGGGAACAAGTTCATACGCCCGCTGCTGCTGCCCGGAGGCCACCCGGTTGCCCCCTCACTGAGCACGAAGAAGGCTGTCTCCTCCCCACTCGCAGGTCCACGCGGTCGGCTCTCCCCCAAAGCCACTGCCACCCCTCTCCGGCCAGGTGCCCTTGTGCTAGGCCTGAGTGGTTCTCTCCTGCAGCTTCTGACCGCTTTGTTCCTGTCCCGGCCGCCCAGGGACATAGTTCAGTTCTGCCCGGCTGGAGGCGGGTGAGGATCCAGAGCGTGGGCAGCCCAGGGGAAGGGGCCTAGCCAGTGGTTTCGGTGCCCTGTCCCCCCCTTTCTCTTCTCCTCTCTAATCGGCTCAGGGCTGATCTAGCTGGCGGGAGGAAGACTTCTACCCGCTACCTAGAGCTGGTTTTGGCCTTAAACCTCGGCTTGCGTTTAGGATGTTTCCAGCTCTGCTCTCCTGGTTGTTCAGGCTCCCTTTGGTCGGTCTGGTTCCCCTGCAGCAGAGCTACGTACCAGGGATCCCCACCAGGCCAATCCCGTCTAGGCAGCCTGCCTTTCCTGCGCCCGCAGCCTGGGCGACTGTGAGCGTGTGAGCCGCCCGCTTCGAGCTGGTGTCCTGGAAGAAAATGCCAGGCAGTAGTTACACTAAGTTACATTACCGCAGCGGTGGGTTCTTGGGAGTTACTTATCAGAATGTGGAATCTGGGTCCAACGAGGGTATTTAGTTACGATCGCATTCTGGGGCATTTGCGTTCTCTGGTCTGAAAAGAGGATCTTTGAAATCCTGGAGTTGTGCTCCAGTAATAATAGGTTTTCGTTCCAGTCAGTTTAGCTAATTACTGTCAGATAAAGTAAATATAGCTGCAACCAAGGACACATTTGATGTTGTTTTAATCGAGTGTGTCTGCCTACTTACCCTCGGCTTTTGTCACATTACACATTTTTGAATATCTCCCTCCTCCTCATAGTAAAATGATGGCAAAATCAATGAAGGGGAAGGGCTGTATAGACGCATAAGCGATGTATAATATTATTCGTTTTCTGGAGAAAAGCCATATGCTAGCCATCACAATAAATATATTATCAAATTAAAATGTGATGATTCTTTGAAACTGTAAAGTGTTCCCATAAGTTACTATTCTCTACACAAAAATTGCTTAATTAATATACATAGAAATAGAGGCAGATAACCAATCATTTTAATTATATATGCCACTGCTTATGTTATTTCCTTTCAGCTATTCAAATAACCATTTAATGTAACCACAGTCACAAAAAAGTTTAAAGTTATCACGGCTTTCTACTCTAAATGTAGCACCACAGTCAGAAGCTCTATTAAAGCATGAGAAACAATCCCATGATGTACACAGCTAGTCAAAACTATATAACATTTCAGGTAGGTTTTTTTAAATTTACTGTTTCATTTTTTACTGCTTTCCCAGAAATTTCATTTTCCTTGACTTATGAAAGAAAGAAGGAAAGAAAGAAAAAAAGAAAGAAAGAGAAAGAAGAAAGGCATTTCTTCTTTTCCTGTAGCACTAAATATATTCCTGTTATTTTGTTTTCGTTGTTGATGGTGGCATGTAAGTATGTGTTTTGGTTGAAGGATGTTAGAAAGCTATCCTTTTCGTTCTTTCTTTTTTTGAGCAATCTAGAGGCACTCGTGTTTTGTGAGAAGAGTAAATACTTTTTCCACTTTTAAAGAAATGCCACCTACATAGGTGAGTCCCAGAAAGCATTAAACTGATCTAATCCCTTGAGAGGAATTTTCCCCAAGTTTCTGTAATTTTGTAAGATTTTAAAATGGAGTTTTGAGCATTTTAGTTTTTTTTTTTTTCTCATGTGTTTGTATAAATGCCAGATTTCCCCAGAATGTGTTTGGAATGGAGTTTTCTAAGCAACCCACCACTTCCCTTCCCTGGGAGAAAATCAGTCCAAGTTCAATAATCCAAGTAGTTCTTCGTAAATTGCAGGCCCTTACTGAGGATGTGAGTTTCGATTTCTCAGGGAGAGGACCTTCCACATCTATCTTATGTGTATCTGCCCCACTCCAAAAAGTTTTTAAATAATGTAAATACAATGTAAATACAGCTTTTGTCAACAAAAGCGGTTCTGTTCTGCTGATAAAACACAAGGAAAAAAGCCAACTTTGTTGAATGAAAATTCAATATTTTAAAAAACAAAATACCTACATAAAGGATGCCTATACAGACATTTATTTATGCTATTTGCATGTGCTATTTGGAAGTGCAGTGAGCAATTTAACTTGGGGATTAAATTGGAATTCTGGAGGCATTCCTTACTTTTTATTATTTGTGTGTGTGTGTGTGTGTGTGAGAGAGAGAGAGAGAGAGAGAGAGAGTGTGTGTGTGTGTGAGTTTAACTTCCTTTAGCGAAATTTCAATGTCTATAGACCTTTTAAAATATAATCTAACTTCAGAAGAGCGGCTGCAGTCTTTGGCAGATTAATTCTGTTAAACCAGAGCGCCTGCCTGCTCGTGCGGATCTCTGAGCACTGAGTGTGGAAGGGCAGGGGGGGGGGGGATGTGGTTATCACGTTCCAAGAAGCAGAGGTTCTTCCTAACCCTTTCTAGCGCGATCTTTCCAACCCTATCTGCTCTCAACCACAAGCCACGGGGCTCCAGCTTCCTAGAACGTAGAAATCTTTTCCCAAGTCTCACTGGGGGTCACGTTGAAGCGAATAACTTCAAACCGTTTGAGAACGAAAAAGACGTTTTTCTTTTGGAAAGAAAAGTTTGCCACAGTCTTGTCGCTTCAGTAGCGTCTTATCCTGCCCTCGCTGCGTCCAGCCTGGCGTTCCTGGTCTTTGGTCCGCACCGGGAGAGCAATGGCCAAGATCCAGGGGGAACCTTTGCTCCGTCAGTGGGCATCCGGGTCTGCTGGCCTAGCCGCCCACCTGCCCTTGGTTTCCTGAAGCTCTGGGGGTACCCACCAATTCCCACTACTCTGGCGACAGTCTCAGCTTGTCTGACTCAGCAGGAATGTTGGGGGGTGGGCAGCTGGCCTTGCTCGGAACCGATCAAGGACCCGACCTGGAAAGGACCGAGGTGCGCGAGGGCGTACAGCCACATGGACGGAAGGCTTGACTCGCCTGAGGAGCCAGGCCCAGGTCCACATCTCTGGGTCTCTGGGTTTCGAAGTCTCGCCCTTAGAGACGCCGGTGTGTCAGGTCGGAGGTCAAGATTTGGGCGGCACCGAGGCTGCGGGGAATGTAAGGCTGCCAGGCCTGACTCCGCCCTGCCAGCGTGGGCGCCGCGTCGCCAAGTCGGCGCACTGTGTCCGCGCGGGACGGGGCCGGGAGTGCTGGGCTTTGTCCCTGGCGCGCTGCTCCCCAGCCGCCGGCCAAGAGCCCTGACCGAGCAGGTCCGCGGGAGACGTACGCTGGGCCTCCGTCCTTGAACTTGCCAAAGGTTCTGGAACTCCTCTCAAGGTCTCAGCACTCCCGCCAATGGGAGAGAATTACCTTCTTACCTCTCTTGGCTCCCGGCATCCAGTCTTGGCAGAGCCTCCGAGTCTGGGACCCCAGAACTTCCCTGGCGGCCTCTTACCCCTTGCAGCCACCCCTTTCCCCCTTTCTGCTCCTTCCTCTTGCACTGGGACCATCTACATCTCCACCCCTTCCTTTCCTCACTCCCCCTTTCTTCCTCACCTCCTCCTGTCATGGGTCTCCTTTCTCACTGGGTCTCCACTCCTCCCTACCTGTTCCATTCTTCCTTATTTTTTCACTCTCTCTTCCTTTCCCCCTTATCTTATCTCACCACACCCTGGCCCCCCTCTCCACTCAGAAGCTCTCCTGCATTTTTGTCGTGGCCCCTGCAGGTGTTTGATGCTGCATAGGGCGGAGTTAAACCAGTGGATCACGGCCTCACTTCTGAGTCCCGGACCATCTCCCCCATTCTATCCTGTACTACTCTTATTTCAGGAGCTGCTCCTAATGATGCCCAAGCACTTTGGAGTTTGTGATAGGGACACTACTCTGCACCCTGCTTCAGCTTGTAGGACCTCTCCCACCCCCCAGCCCCCCAACCCCCAGCAATCTCTCCTGAGGGCCCTGGTGGGTGTGTGGGGCTCCAGGTGGCAGGCTTGGCCACCCTCCCTGTGGAAATCCCCGCTCCAGGCAGATCCTGCGGAGCCTCCGTTTCCTACTATTGTGGCAGTCTGGAGAGGATCACAGCAGAGCTGAAGGCGACCATAAGGCCTGGGCCCCAGGCATCCCTTGAGAGCACAGATGGGGGCTCCCAGATCAGGACTACTCCCTCCCCCACCCCACATGAGCAAGATCCAGCTGAACTGATCTTTCTTTCTGTTTCTTTCCTGCCAGCCCCACTTTAGATTCGGGGCCTTGAGATCACCCCAGCTGGGAAGTGTTTCAGGGACTGCCTTAAAATGCAGGGGCCAAATCTGGGAGAAGAGAGTAGGATCCTGGCTCATCCTAGCCAGCAGTTGCAAGGACTGAGCATTCTGTAGCTGTTCTAGGCCCACCTATACTCTCTTACCCTCCCCCAGCTACTGGGTATGGGGCCAGTGGGGCCACTGAGTCACTGGCCTCCAGAGAGGAGACGGGGTCTGGGGCGCTCTCCCCTGTGAGTCAGGCTCCCATGCTGCATGGAAAGCAGCCAGCGACCTCTACCCTTTCCCATTCCATCTGCAACCACCATGTTTCTGAGGTTGATGACAGCTGTATCACTCTGATAAATACGGGTTTCCAACAGATGGACACAGGCCTGATATATACGTTTCTATGGACTTCTCTTTCTCCTTGAATGAAAAGGAAGGTGTTTTCCTGTGTGAACACATCAGTGCGTGCACATGTGCAAAGGCATGGGGAAGAAGGCTTTCAGGACTGTGCCCATAAGTGTAGACTCCACATTAGGGCTCTGCTCTTTCAGAGAGTGTGGTCAAAACGGGGGCTGGGCCAACACTCATTCTGAATCCCTCTCCCTCCTTTTTTCCTCACAATAATGTGATTGCTGGTAGTGACATGAGGTTTGGAGAGAAATGTTTATATGGTCCAAGAATAAAACCAGCTTCCATGACTATGAGATGCACTATTTCCATACAGGCAATTTATGGGATCATTACAATTAGTCTAGTACAAAGTGGTTCCACAGAGACCTATTTAAGCTGCAGTCAGAGAAGAGGGGATAGGTTTTATTACTAGGGTTGTAATCACTGTGTGTGTTCTTGAAAGTAATAAAACCACATTGAAATTATTCTGTAATTTAGACTTTTAAAAACTTTACATGCTCCTCCCCCATTAGGATAGTAGATGAGTGGCCTGGTGTATGTTTGTGCCCCCCACCCCTGCACTGAGTGAGCACAGATGTGGGCACAGATGAATGTTCACAGCACTCACAACCAGTAATCCAGTAAGTGTGAATGTGAATGGATGCACGCAAACGTCACAAGCATGCAAGTGTAAGAGGTAGCAGGTATGACACCTTCTTCCGCAGGGAGAGCCCACAGAGTGGAGGAGGCTGGGTTTGGGGCAAGGGGGGAGATGTGGCTTTCTCTAAATCAGGATCACACCTCCTGTCTCTTGGGCCAAAGCAGTGACCCTAGAGTCCAGCAGAGGTTTGGAGCCCAGTTCGGCCACTTTTGTAGTCTTGTGTAACCTTGAGCTGTCCCTCAGCCTCGGTAGGTAGCAGCTTTCTCACCCACAAAAGTGGTTTGGACTTTATAAGCCTGCTGTAGGATTAAAGAAATGATGGAAGGAAAGTGCTTACAGACCTCTGAGCTTAGAGAGGGACGTAGTAAATGTTGTGAAGGTGGACTCAAGGGGTGATTGTTAAACTCAAGGAGGGAAGCTCTGAACCTCTCCTCCACTGAGCAGAGATCAGGGAGTTGGACTCCCAGGCACTCCTTTTCCTTACTTGGGGTGTGTGTGGGGGGGAGAGCATTATTAAACTATCAAAGTGTGTGTGTGTGTGTGTGTGTGTGTGTGTGTGGTTTTTTGTCCCCAAACAAGGAGACCAGTTCTCTTAATCATTGGAGTTTTAGGATATACTCTTGGAAGCACCAACAGCCTCTTCTTGGCTTCCCCCCTACCCACTCCCCACCCTCTGGAGCCACAGCAAACAAATCCCACACCCAGCCTGAGCTTCCCGCTCCCACAAATGCATCATTTTTTAGCAACAGTAAACAAATCCCCAAAGACTAATGTCATTGTTATCATGTTTAGATAAAGATCTGGCCAATTGGTGTCCACACTGGAATGTAAATAAATCAGCTGCCCTGGACCTACCCCAGTGGGGGGTGGGTGTCCCTCTCCTATCCTGCCTCAGCCCACTGCCCTGCACGCCTCTCCTTTTCTCTTCTGGTGTGGGAGAACATCTGGTCTTCGAAATCGCATGGTTTCTAATCTCTTCGCTCTGTCGCAGATCTGCTGTGTGACTTCAGGCAAATCCCTTATCCTCTCTGAGCCTGTTTCCTTTTCTGTAAAGAGGAGTTAATGATTACTGCCTCTCAGGATTGGGAAGGAGCAGCGGTAATCATAGAAATAATACTGCTGATAACAGTCACAACAATAATCCTCCCATCAGGCATGTGGATAACACTGCCTACCATTCAGGGCTTTCCTACAAGCACACCATAAGGCTCAGTGACCAAGAGCCTCCCCACTCACCAACTCAAACAGAAACAGTCAGACTGTGGGCAAGCTGCCTTGGTGGGCTTGGGAGAGTCCTGGGTATGAAGATAGGAGAATGGTACCAGGCCTATTGTAAACTCTTCTAAGTGTCCACCGTTGTTATTGTTTCTGCTTCCTGCAACAGGTCTTATCTAGAGCCCTATTAGTGTAACCCCTATATAGAGGAGGAAACTGAGGCTTTGGAGAAGGTAAGGCGACTAACTCGCCCAAGGTTAAGTTCCTTGCCTTCCACACTGAGCTCTCTGTCTTTGTTCCTCTCCCTTCCCTGGCCAGCCCCAGTGTTACCAGGCTGAGCATTTTGTGAATTCCTGCTGGGTACTGGATAGCTCATCCCCACCACAAATTTTCCAAGGCCTAGGCAGTAGTCTACAGGCTCTGGGATTTCCTTGAAGCTGCCTTGAAGATAAACATGCTTTGGCGGTAGGGCTGAGCTTCGTGTAGCCCCCTCTCCTCTTCTCCCTATCAGCATGCCTTCATAGCTGCTTCCTTTCTCCCCATCTCTGTCCTTTTTCACTTTCTCTTCACAAAGAAGAGGGCCTGCCTGCCCTCTGTTCTGCCTTCTGGGCACATGCCATGAAGTTAATATTAATCTTGATAATAAACCTTCTGCCGGTGAACAACGCATTCCACATGCATCATCTCTTCCCTATTGTTACGAGATCCCCATGGTACAGACATTATTGCTTTCTCCCCCTCATTTTAGAGTCATGGATATCGAGGCCCACAAAAATAAAATGACTTGTCCAAGGTCACAGAGCAAGTAAGAGGTGGATGCGAGACTTCCAGGCCTGTGTGCTAGATGCCATGGCAAGACTCCAAGGCCTGGGTGGGCTGGAGAGAACGCCTTACTCCAGCCCAACTCCAGGAACCTGGACTCCATGGCCACCTGACCTCAAGGAGAACTTCCCTTGAGCAGATCTTCCCCCACAACGTGGGTCTGGGAGCAGCTCCTCCTGGCTTGGCCCGGGCGTCCAGTGTCTGCAGCTCCGAAGCCAGAGCAGGGCCGCTGAGGCCTCTGGGAGCGCTTTGAACCACCAGCTCCTGGGCTCCCAGAACAGGCCAAGGGCTTCTTTAGGCGTCTCCCCTCCTTCTTTGTCCCGACATCCCAGGCCACTCTGCCCACGCCCTCCACAGAAGTAGGAACTTCCCACTGGAAAATCACCACAGCCTGGCGGGGCCAGGGACTCGCTGGAGCCAGGCACGTCCTAATCTGAGCCAGTGCCTGCACTTCGGGTGTGCACCGTGCGCTTCCTGGCGGAGAGTGGTGGGTTCAAATCCTGTCTCCACTCTGTCCCTGGGTGAACTCATTAATGCTGAGCCCTGCTTTCCTGGTTTGTAGACCTGGGAGTACTAGAAGTACCTACCTCATAGAGGATTAGAGATCGCCTTTGTGAAGCACTTAGCGCGGTGCCCAGCTCACTAAATGTTAGTTTTTATTGACCCCGGGACTAGTGGAGGTTGATTTTTCCTGTTTCTAGGTGTGAGCTCTGTGCCCCTGAGCGCACCGAGGTCTCGATGGGGCAAGGTGGGGAGCCTGGTGGCACCCGCGGGCTGGACACTTAGGCGCGCGAAATTTTGGAGAAGAGCCGGGTTGACTCCCTTCGCGCTGTGTTTGGGGCCGGGCTCAGGCGGTGACGTTAACTCGAGCCCCTGGTGACATGGCGTTCTGGGCGTGAGCGTCTGTCCCGAGCCGTGTGCATGTCCAGGCCTGTGCGTGTCAGGAGCCGGGTGGCCCTTGACGCGCCTACGGGGACCTCACCTGCGCTGGATTTAGATTTCAGCGGGGACAAGGACCTCCGGTTTACCTGACAGATGCGTGGTGTCCACGCTGTGTATACAAACCCGAGCGAGACTGGAGTCCCGGGTGTTCCGCCTCCTGCTCATCGAACAATTTTCGCTATTAATGGTTATTTTATTTATATCGTTAGAATTGTCCCCCCGGGTCTGTTTACACCAACGTCTGGCCGTCCCGGCCGCAGTGTTTGGACAGCGGATTACACTAATGGATGGCGAGCCGGGAGGGGGGTAAGAAGGCGAGGCTGGAAAGGCGCTCCGGGCCGCCGAGCGGGGTGGGCCTCGAGGGAAGAGGCACCAGGCCTCTCCGGGGCTCGACCTCTGACCTTAGGAGGGAAGGAAACGTGTCTGCTAGCGATAGGAAGCTTCGGCCTCCGGTGAGGTGGAGGCTGGAGGTGCCTGCTCCTGGGTTGTATGTGTGGGGGGCGGGGGGACCTCTCTTCTTTCAAGGCTACTCAAAACTCGAGGTCGTCCCGCTTGGGTGCGCACACGTCAACAAGTAAACAAGACTTGGAGCTACCAGGACGGCGGCCGCTTTGATTCCCTCCTGTCGGTGGCAGCCAGCTTAGTGCTCTGGCCTCCAAATCCGGATTATGGCTGAGCCCTGGGCGCCTGGCGGCCGGCAGGGTTAGAGCTGCCTTCAAAGGGGGCCGCCCAGCAAGCGCACAGCTCCCCAAATTGAGTCCTAGGTGCGCACCCCCATGTCTAATGAACATTCTGGGGGCAAACCGAGGCCTGCGCCCCCACCAAGCGCAGTGGAAAGGTCGCCATCGCAAAGCGGGCAAGGGGCATGCTTCGGGGCCAAGGGCCAGTGAAGGTTTGGGGGATCTGGCAACCTTCAGCTTGAAAAGACTAAGCCTGGAGTTCCTGGCTTTAGAGCCAAATGTCTTTGCTACAGGACTACGGCTGACGCGTAAAAATATCTAGCATTTAGTTAGCATTTACTATGCGTCAGACACCATGCCAAAGATTTGTACCGTCCCCAACAATCCTGGGAATTATGATCTCATTTTACAGAGGAGGAAACAGGCAGTTTAGGTAATTTGGGCAAGGCCTCACAGCTAGTGTGGGGGTTGGAACCCTAACACTCAATCCAGCCACAGAACTAGTGTGCCAGTTCTCAACATTTGGGGGTTGGAGCACCTGTTTGGGACCTGATGTAAGCCATGGACCCTCTCCTCGGGAGAACGCTCCTGGGCTTGTGCAGCCATTTCAGGGGCTTCTCAAAATCCCCCAGGCCCGCTCATGGCCATTTGATAATTTTGGCTTTACAGGCTTTACAAATTGCTTTTGATATAATTTCTTAACAGTGAACATAGACTACGAAGGTAGTACTTTTTATATACGTTTTATAACTGAGGATTCTTGGAGCTCAGGTCACACAGATCTGGGTAAATGACGAGTTGACCTCTCAGGTCTTTGGACTCCGTAGCGTCTTCCGGTGCGCTGCTTCTCCAGTTTCCCCAGACAGTCTCCCCAGACGCTGAGGTTCTCCTTTCCCTTCTCGCTTGGCTCTCACTTTTTCTCCTCCGCCCGGAGGATCTGGGTTTCTTGGGGGCCTCTGCAAGGTACTCCGCTGGTGGGGGCGCAGCGCCAGGACCCCGTTGCCCTGTGCTCTGTGGGCCGCGCTGCCAGGACGCGCGCTCCGGTAAACGGTTTATCTAAAGAGAACTTCTGTTTCTCGTTCGCTGTCGGGAGTTGCCCTGCAGCCAGCAATGAAAAATGCGCCTTTTCCCGAGACTCTGGCGCTGGTGATTTATGTGGGAACCGTCCTCACCCGCGAGGCCTGGGCTGCTCAGCCGGGCCTAGGGGTGGAGGGCGAGGGCCCGCCTGGAAAAGAAGCCGGTGCCTCTTCCCCTTCCAGCGCCCGCTTTTATGGCGCCCCCCTTCACCTTTACCTCCAGGACATTTTACAGCCGCTCCCCCAGGGAGCTGAGCGCTTTATCGCGGTAAAGTAAACACCATTATCCCAGGTCCATTAACACGGAGGTTTTGGCGTTGTAAATAGACTGTGAGAGGGAGAAGAGCAGCCCCCGCGAACTCCCTTGTAAAACGGTAAAGGTTCTCCAAGATTTATGGTCGCTGATTGGCACCCCAACCTCCTAAGAAATCCCAGTCTTGGACAAAGCCAGAAGGTAGGGCATTCCCCCAACCTAGGAATCCCTCTCTGGGTGTTAGGACTTCAAGGATAGGGAGTCCCCAGGTCGTGTCTAACCCAGTCATTAATTTCCTGTAAGTCACAAACCCAGGAATGCTGATTCCTTTCTGGCTGTGGATGCATGGATAAACTCCGCAGCTCCCCAGGAGCTCCTAGAGAGCAACCAGTGTGGATGGTGCCAGGGGCCAGGATGCTTGTGTTTCAGGCTCCTTTCTCATTTGTAAACCGGATAGTCCTTTCACCAGCTACTTAGGAGTCTATAAAGCACAGGAGAGTTATAACTGGTGGGCACTGCCCAAACACCCTGTCACCTGGCAGTCATTTTGCCAGTTTGTATGGTCTTGCTTTTGCTTCTCTTTCCAAAAGGGAATGCCCTCCTTATTCACTCTTGGGCCAGTCTGTATAGGAAATCAAGTAAGGATGATGGTGCTGGCACACAGCAGAGTAGACAGTCCTTGCTCTCTGCCTCAGTTTCTCTTTCTGATGACTGTCTAGTAACCTGTTCCAGGAAGTTTCTGTTCATCGAGCGTATGATTATGATTTTCTTACCCACTCAGGTCAATATTTATACTGACAAAACAGAGGACTTTGAACTAGGAGAGGTAGCTCTGGTTGATTGAGAAAACAAAGGGACAAATTCTCCAGGCCAAGGGAAGCTTCAGTAGAACCCAGACTCTCCTAATCTTTGCCAAGGTCATTTTCAGGACACAGTCCATGCCGGGAGGCAGCTCAGTAATTCTTGTGAGATCCTCCACCTGGCTAATGAGTTGGCTTTTGGGAAGAAAGGGCAATGAGGAAAAGCAGGGAGCAGAAGGTGCCAGAAATTGTTTTTGGTCTTTGGCATAACTAGCTCTATCTAAAGGAGCTTTTAACCATTTCTTTTTCTGTGCCAAGGACCTCTTTGACAACTTTGACAAAAGTTGGTCTGGTGAAGCCTATGAGACCCCCCCCCCCCCGAATAATATTTTAAATGCACAAAATGAAATACACACAATAATATTAAAATACAGTTATCAGAATCTTTTTTTTTTTTTAAATGGTGGTACATTGGGCACCTGGATAGCTCAGTTGGTTAAGTGCCGGACTCTTGATTTCAGCTCAGGTCATGATCTCATGGTTTGTGACATTGAGCCCCATGTCGGGCTCTGCGCTGATAGTACAGAACCCACTTGGTATTCAATCTCTCCCTCTCTGTCTGCCCCTCCCCTGCTGGTGCTCTCTCTCTCTGTCTCTCTCAAAATAAATAAATTAATTAAAAAACTAGTGGTATAGTATTATATGTGCATTTTTTTTTTGAGAGAGAGAGAGAAAGAGAGCAAGCAGAGGAGGGGCAGAGAGAGAGAGAGAGAGAGGGAGAGAGAATTTCAGACAAGCTCCACTCCCAGTGCGGAACCTGATGTGGTGCTGGATCTCACAACCCTGAGATCATGACCTGAGCCAAAATCAATAGTCTGACGCTTAACTGCTTAACCAGTTAAGCCACCCAGTCACCCCTGTGCTTCTTTATTAATTGATTAAATAACAAAAGCTAGTGGCAGGTCTAAAACAACCATAATTTTTTTTTAACGTTTATTTATTTTTGAGACAGAGAGAGACAGAGCATGAATGGGGGAGGGTCAGAGAGAGGGAGACACAGAATCTGAAACAGGCTCCAGGCTCCGAGCTGTCAGCACAGAGCCCAACGCGGGGCTTGAACTCACGGACGGTGAGATCATGACCTGAGCCGAAGTCGGCCGCTCAACCGACTGAGCCACCCAGGCGCCCCTAAAACAACCATAATTTCAAAGTAGTGATAAATACAAATTGCCTTCAAGGTCTGCAGCAGCAGTAACGTGCGGACAATATTAAGGATTTCTATTGGTGACAAAGTCACAGGTGCTACTAATACTACTGAGTTTGTTGCCTACGTTCGAAAGTAAAGGAAATGCTAAATTACAGTTAGAGCTAATAAAACATAGGGGTGCCTGGGTGGCTCAGTCGGTTAAGTGTCTGACTTTGGCTCAGCTCATGATCTTGCAGTTTGTGAGTTCGAGCCCTGCATGGGACTCTGTGCTGACAGCCCAGAACCTGGAGCCTGCTTCAGATTCTGTGTCCCCCTCTCTCTCTGTCCCTCTCCTGCTCGCTCTCTGTCTCTATCTCTCTCTTTCAAAAATAAATTAACATTAAAAAAAGAACTAATAAAACATAAAGATGTATTTTTCCCCCTTCAAGTTCGTGGATCTCCTGAGTGCAATCCTCAGGTCCCTTGGGAATCAATAAACTCCCAGGGTAAGAACCACTGGTCTAGGGTCAAAGTTTAGACCACTTAATCTCAAGAAGTGGTCTTTGGATCACCTGCAGCAGAATCTTCTAGGGGTGTTAGAAAATTCTGGGGCCCCTCCTGAGATCTGGGTAGACCCAGAAAAGTGTGTTTTAAACTTAATAATCAGAGGACTGTTTTCATGCAAAGTATAAGAAGAGCTGCATCAGGGCCTCACTTCGGTTGGCTGCTCGGATGGTGAGAGGAAGGTCCCATGATGAGGGGTGGGACAGCAAAGTGGGGATTCTGGGTGGAAGCTCTTCCATGGAGACAACTTTGAGGTGGTGCTCATCAACTTAGGGGGTACAGCAAGCTGGGGCACAGGAGGACACCAGGGAAAGAAGCTGGAATAAGACATTTTGGTGAAGGGTTCCAACGTGATGGCAGAGGCTCTGGAAAAAATCCAGATATTAAATGGTCCCCCGTATTCCACATCAGAATAGAAACTTGCCAAAGGCCACATTGCTAGTAGCAGAAGTAGGTCTATTAGTCCACTCTACTGAAAGGCCAAGTTTAGTCCTCACAACTGCTGGTGTTGAGTTCAGGGCACAACACATGGTCAGCGGCAAACCACATCCCTGTGGCCCTATATAAACTTCTCCATCAGCTCTCTTCACTGGTTTCCTTTTTGCTTCCAGTGCTCCTGAGTTCTGAGCTCCTTTACAGTGTCTTACCACGTTAGCATATTTGGAGGTTTCATTCATTCACTCACTCAATGAATGCTACAGACCAGGCCTGGTCCCAGGTAACTATAAAAGATACATAAATGAGTAAATAGATGACTACTATCCTTAAGAGATTTTCACAGACACCTGCTCTTATCACCACCAATCTTAAGTAACCCTGATAAGCAGCAAACCTCTTTTGACCCAGGTCTGCAACCACCAGAGACAAAAGAGGTCTTACTGGAAGGGAGGAAAAGCTTGCAATATAGTGATTGGTTGGGGACCTGTCTTTTCTATTGTAAAAGGTGACTAGTTAGACCATGAGGTTTGATGAGCACCGGTATAATGTCAAAATGTTGAACCAAGTGGTTCTGAATGTAATAAATGTGCAA
The DNA here is from genome assembly GCF_023721935.1 of Panthera uncia. Lineage (NCBI taxonomy): Eukaryota > Metazoa > Chordata > Mammalia > Carnivora > Felidae > Panthera > Panthera uncia. The sequence continues at coordinate 56,367,711 of NC_064818.1, read as the reverse complement.
GATATACCCAAACATGACACTTGAGGATAGTTATGACATTGCTGGCCCCAGATCAAGCAAGTGATTATAACAGACAGTGCAAGAGTGAACACAACTCTACCTAACCAATTTTCACCTGGCGCGAGTTTCAACAGTAACAGTACTGTTTGCCTCGCTCTGTATTCTCACACATGTCTTCATCAGGGTCTCACATCACACTCTCAGAGATAGCAGGTGGGTCTGTGTGCAGAATTTAGAGTTTAATAAAAACAGGAAAGAGTGGAAAGGGAATAGGGTCTAGAGTCAGAAGATTTGGGTTCAGTTTTGTTCTGTCACTTAGAAAATTTCTGACTTGGGCAAATAAGTTGAATATGAGTTTTCTCTGCTAAAATGAGTAGAACAATGCCTATTTCAGAAACTTGTTGGAAGTAGTCAGATAATGTATGCTAAAGGTGCTTTGTAAACTGTAAGCCACTCTACAATGTGAATAGTTTATTATATGCTTTTGGAGCCAGACAGACCTGGATTCCAAGCCTGGCATGGACCACTTACTTGCCATTTGTAGAAGTTATCTAACTTTGCAGGCTGAGTTTCCTCATCCATTAAATGAGGCTCATAATACCCATTTCTCTGGATCATTCTTCTAAGAGTTAAATGAGATCATTGTGTGTGAAAGAGTATCCATCAGGGACGCCTGGCTGGCTCAGTTGGTGGAATGTGTGACCCTTGATTTCAGGGTTGTGAGTTTGAGCCCCATGTTGGGTGTAGAGATTACTTAAAAATAAAATCTAAAAAAAAAAAAAAAGAGTATCCATCATATTGTAAAGCAGTCAACAGCCATTCCCAGGTTGTTAGCACTGAGATGGCAGTGACTGTGTCCTATTTATCTTTGTGTCCTTAGAATGTAGCAGAGTACTGCAAACAGTAGACTCTTAACTTTGGTTGAATGAATGATTAAGGAAGCTTTGTATATCTGTCATCAGGCACAGCATCAGCTATACTTACACAAAGTCCTCATTGACCAAGCAGAGCTACTTCTGGGTCAATTTCAACCTCAGTTTCACCCTAGTTGGCCCATTGCATTCACCCCTCTCCCTGGAGGAAGATGGGTCATGATGATACTCAGAGAGTCAGTAGTAGCAAATGGTTCCCGCACGTGGCTTGGGAAAAAGATACAAGTTTCTAAATTAAATTCATCAATCAAGCAGTCAAGCAAGAAATGTTTATTGAGTTACTCCTGTGTACTAATGCTGCTCTAAATGCTGGGCATTCAGCAATAAATAAGACAGACAAATTTTCTGTCATCAATCCTTTTATCCAGTACAAAGAGTGACACCTAGAGTTGCTGTCTCTTTACTGACTTTCTTTTTGAGATGAGTGCACTTGAGAATCTGGAGGTTGAAGTGCAGGAAAGTTGCTGTAGTGACTGTGCCAGGAAGGGTGGTCTTTGAGGAATTCAAGGATATACAAAGGACTGGTGAATCAAGCATAATGCTGTCACACACACTAGTCAATTAGGACACAATTAACAGAGGGAAAAAGAGGAAGAGGGAGAGAGGGCAGAGGGAAAATTGAATTCATTTTCTATTGTTTCTGTAACAAATTACCACAAACTTAAGGATTTAAAACAACACAAATGTATTACCTTACAGTTCTATAGATTAGAAATTTGACATGGGTCTCCCCCAGGCTAACATCAGTGTTAGCTCTTCTAGACGTTCTGGGGGAGAATCAATTTCCTTGTCTTTTCCAGATTCTAGAGGCTACCCCCATTTATTGATTAATAGCCTCTTTCCTCCATCTTCAAAGCCAGCAATGACAGGTTATGTCCTCCTCAGCTGCCACCTCACCGGTTCTCTCCTGACCCTTCTTCCTTAGTCAAGTCTCACTCTGACCACACTTGGTAAGGTCTCACTCCTATTAAGGTTTCATGTGATTAGGCTGGGTTCACCTGGATAATCCAAGACAATCTCCCCATATCAAGGTATGTACCCTTAATCACAGTGCAAAGTTGCCATGTGAGGTACATATTCGCAGGCTCCAAGGATTAGGGTGTGGGCATCTTTAGAGACCATTAGTCTGCCTATCAGAGAGGGAGGGAGAGAGAGAGACAGAGAGAGCAGGTGCAGGGGGTGGGGGAGGGGAGAAAGAGGGGGGCAAGAAACATTTGCCTGGTGTCTTTTACAGAAAAATGGACTTTTTCTGTAACTGAAAGATGAAGAATTAAGAATGCATCAAAAAGACAAGACATAACAAGTGTTGGTGAGGTGAGGATGTGAAGAAAAAAAGAACCCTTGTGCACTTTTGGTCAAGAATGTAAACTGGTACAGCCATTGTGGAAAATAGTATGGAGGTTCCTCAAAAAATTAAAAATATAAATATTGTAGAATCCAATAATTCCACTACTGGGTATTTACTCCAAGAGAACAAAAACACTAATTCACACAGATATATGCATCCCTATGTTTATTACAGCATTATTTACAATAGCCAAGATATGGGAGCAACCTAAGTGTCTATCAGTAGACAAATGCACATAAAAAGATGTCACACACACACACACACACACACACACAGGAATATTATGCAGTCATATAAAAGGATGAGATCATTCCATTTGTGACAACATGAATGAATCTAGAGGGTATTATGCTAAGTGAAATAAGTCATACTAAGAAAGACAAATGCCATATGATTTCACTTATATGTGGAACATAAAAAAAACAAAATAAACAAACAAAAAGCAGAATCAAACCTATAAATACAGAGAACAAACTGATGATTGCTAGAGGGAAGGGGGGGTGAGGTATGGGCAAAACGAGTGAGGAGAGTGGGAGATACAGGCTTCCAGTTATGGAATGAATAAGTCATGGAAATAAAAGGTGTAGCAAAGGGAATATAGTCAATGCTATTGTAATAGTGTTGTATGGTGACGTGTGTCCTGAGCATAGCATAACATATACAGAAGTTGAATCACTGTGTTGTGATCTAATCACCTGAAATTAATATAACATTGTGTGTCAACCCTACTCAAAACAAATTTCTCAAAGAATTAAGAATGCATCTAACATTCAACATTTTCTAGTAGATCATAGTTTACTTTTGCTACACATTCAGCGGCTGTAGACATAACGTATGATACTCAAAGCACAAGCCAGTGCTTCTACCCCTCTTCTCCTTCAGGAGTACTGTGCTACATGCGGGCTACCTTTGAGTGTGCAGAAAATCAACTCCTTGTTAATTACGCTTTATCTGTGTCATATTTCCAGGTTTCCATGTGATACAAGATGAACCCCAGGCAAAGCTGCAGGAGAGCTGATGTTTGTCTTTGGTGCCACTCTTGTCTTTACCATTAAACAGACTCCTCTGCTTAAAAGCCTATATGCAACTGTCTGAGGATTTCCCCCCCTTTTTAGAGGTACATATATGGAAAAAAGGCTGGAAAGAGTACTCCAAAATGATAGTATTTGTTAGGTGGTAAGATCGTGGATTTCCTTATTTCTCTTTTAAACGTTGTCTACTGTTCTTTTTATCAATCAATATAAAGGTATGTTCACAAGTGTTAGCCATTTGATGGAGAGCTCACTTTGCAATATGGAATTGAGAGTTGGAGAGCAAGATTTAGATTTTATACTTTTATTTCTGAGGAGACAGCTGTGCCCAGAAGTGAGGAGTGTGAAGTCTGGGTTGGAGTCCTAATTCCTCCAATGTACAACCTAGTGGACCTTGTACAAGGGACTCAGTTTCTTCAGGTGTAAAATGAGGAAACTGAATAGCTTTTATCTCATGGTGTTGCTGTGAGAATTAAATTGCAAAACTGTATACAAACCACTTAGGCTGGTGTGCCTGGCACATACCAGGCTTTCAATAAACATGAATTGTTGCCTTTAGAGCTCGAACATTCCTTAATCCAGCCCTCAAAGCAAATAGCAAATTTAATATTAGAGACAGTGGGGGTGGTCATGTTCACAATTTCTGAATGTGGCAATTATGGGTAAACAGAATGTGTTTTCATTTGAGAACCTTCAATTTGGGTGAAAAGCCCATAAGTGACTTAATTATATAGACGAATCCTATTGGTAATGCAGGATATTAACGCAAAGAATAAAAAAATAGTATTTCAAATTTATTCACTTATTATTTATGGAGCCCTTAATATTTTACAGGCTCTCTGGAGGCATGCCTCTGTCCCAATAATTTATAGTGTACAAAGAGAGAGAAGAAATGAACACAGATAGCTACAGAAAGAGGTAGAATAGATAACAGGTAGCCTGGAAGGTTAAAGAAGGAGGTTTCCCTGGAGGGTGGAGAGATTTGAGCAGGGCCTTGAAGAAGGTGGGTTTTGACGAGGTGATTTGGTGGTAGGAGGACAGTCTGGGTTATCCTGCCAACCTTTTCAGGGTACAAGCTTTCAGGGTACAAGCTTTCACCAGCGCAAAGATTACGAGCATGTCATTCCCAAGAGCTATGGTTTTTGAAACAGGGCAGAGTTTCGATATACTATTATAATAGTTCCTAAAGTGATAAATATACAAAGAACTTAATAGCATGAGATGCTTGTATATATAGCCTCTCAAAAAAGGTGTGTATCAAAAATGTATTCACAAAATGATCTCAATGATGTAAAATGCACAGAAAAAAAGATGATGGGAAATACTTAAAAATGTTAATATTTATTGAATCTAGGTGTTGGAATTATGGATTTCCCCTCCCCTTCTATATAGTTATTAGTGTGTATGTGTACTAAGTACCCAGAAAGGAGTGTGCAAAACACACATGTATTAATAACAATAATATAAAAATTTATGAGCTCACCACCAAAAAAATTATGTGTCACAAAGTCTCCTGTGTGCTCATCCCCAAATGTATGCCTTCCTTTCCCCTTGGATAGTATTAACTATTTCCTTAGAGTTATTCAGCCTATGTGTGTATCCCGAAACACAATATTGCTTAATTTGGGGGAAAAACCAAGTGTCTAACAAATCTAGCTGTGTGAGAAAAGGACAACGTTGCCACTATTTATGAAGGCTCCCAGGAGGGAAGGTGAACAGTCTCTGGGTCATAGTCCTCCTATGGCTTTCTTATTTTTGAGAGAGAGAGAGAGAGAGAGAGAGAGAGAGAGAGAGAGAGAGAGAGAATGAGCATGTAAACACAGTGCAGGACTCAATGTAGGGCTCAAACTCGTGAACCCTGAGATCATCACTTGAGCCAGAGTTGGATGCTTAACTGACTGAATCACCCATGTGCCCCCTCCTATAGCTCTTTAAAAGTTTACCTGAACCACCTGGAAGAAGTCAGTGGGCAAGACCACAAAGGAGTCCTGAACTCTAAGGGCTCTGGAACCAGGGAATCTAAGGGCTGTAGTATGAGATAGGGAGAGGATGTCCAGTAGATAAACATGCTCTGTATGTTTTGCTTCCAAGCACCAACAGTTTCTTTCTAATGCTCTGGATCCCAGAAGACGTCCATGGGGTGAAACGAATGTCTTCTGTTGGCGCGTTTGTCTAGCATGGAAGAGAGAACTAAGATTTGATCCACACATGACCAGTGCAGAATCTGGACCAGGCTTACCTGGGTGCTCTCTCCTCAGGTTAAAAAGATGATATAACGGCAGAGGAAATCCTGGCGATGCCTGTGCTAAGAATGTCTGGTCCTTGGATCTCATTGCTCAGCCTGAACTAGGATTCCTTCTTCATTGGGGGAAAACCGTTCTCTTGGGATCGCCAACAATTGGGGACCTCTTAGACATTCCATTCACCCCTGTCCTAGGTTGACTTACTGGTTTACTTTATCCCATGTTACTGCTTTATTTTGTAGGAGCCCTGTTTCAAAGAGCTTTTGAAAAAAGGGTACCAGGAAGGAAGTCAACAATTTAAGACATTGAATATCTTAAAATGACTCTTACATTCATATTTGATTCATTGCTCAAACTGTTTCTATCTGCAACTAGTTTCTATCTGAAACTAGAATTCTTTTTGGAAAATATTTTTTCTTCAGAATTTGGAAAACAATGCTTCATTGTCTTCTAATTTCCTTGTTAGTGTTGAGAAGTTCTCATCTTAGTCACCTGTATTTTCTCTCTGGAACCTTGTAGAAACTTTTCTTTTCACCCAGTGTTGTGAAATTCCACAATAATGTGCCTAATGTGGGTCTGTCTTCATCTATTGTGTTAAGCAGTTGGTAGACCCTTTAAGTATATCAATTTGTGTCCTTTGGTTTGGGAAATTTTCTTGGATTATTTTACTGATTATTATCTTCTCCATTTTTTCCTCGTATATTATTTGAATATTGAGACTTTCGGATTGATCCTCTATTTTATTTTTCTTTTCATTCCTCTTTTTAATCTCTGACTTTTTGCTCAACTTTCTGGGACTTTTTTTAATATATGTAATTTATTGTTAAGTTAGCTACCATAGAGTGTGCTCTTGGCTTCGGGAGTAGATTCCCATGATTCTTCACTTACATTCAACACCCAGTGCTCATCCCAACAAGTGCCATCCTCAATTCCCATCACCCATTTCCCCCCCACTCCCATCAATCCTCAGTTTTTTATCTGTATTTAAGAGTCTTTTATGGTTTGCCTCCCTCTCTGTAACTATTTTTTCCTTTCCTTTGCCCCATGGTCCTCTGTTAAGTTTCTCAAATTCCATATATGAGTGAAAACATATGATATCTGTCTTGCTATGACTGACTTATTTCACTTAGTATAAGACTCTCCAGTTCCATTCACATTGTTGCAAATGGCAAGATTTCATTCTTTTTCATTGCCAAGTAGTATTCCATCATATATATATATATATATATATATATATATATATATATACACCACATCTTTATCTTTTCATCAGTTGATGGACATTTGGGCTTTTTCCATGATTTGCCTATTGTTGATAGCACTGATATAGACATTGGGGTACGGGTGCCCCTATGATCAGCACTCCTGTACCCTTTGGATGAATTCCTAGTAGCAGTGTTGCTGGGTTGTAGGGTAATTCTATTTTTAATTTTTTGAGGAACTCCACACTGTTTTCCTGAGTGGCTGCACCAGTTTACATTTCTGTGAATTTTCTTGAAATAGCTTGGCTTTTCATCATTGCTTTTATTTATACTTTTAATTCTCAAGAGTTCCTTTTAATTTTGTCCTCTGAATATTCTTTGTTGAAACACACATCCATTCTTATTTCATGATTGCAATCTATTTTCTTATTTCTCTGAAGGTAATATTGATAATCTTGTTTTGTTGTGTTTTCTTTTGTCTGCATAACTGCTGTTTCTACCAAGTTACATTTTTTTTTTCTGCTTTAGGTTTGTTTGTTTGGCTCTTTGGTTTATGTTTTGGTCTTTGCATTTCACAACAATGGCTTTCCTCAGATGTCTGGTCATGCTTAAATGGTGGTGATTAGGAATGGGCACCTAAGATGCTGATCGGAGCTTCTGAGAGGAGTGGAGTTTTGGACAGTGAGCTTCACCATCGCAGTGATCTGGGTGAGCTGTCTGTTACAGAGGTCCCGTGTAAAAATCTTGAGGTATTTCCTCTTGGGCTGGTCAAATTCTCAGGGAAGAATCTTCCAGTGTCCTACCTAATGCTGCCCGTTCTGAGATTTTGAGGGATTCTGTGGTATAAACTGGATTGGTTCTCATCTTCCTCCACTGCTAGCTTGGGATTCAGTTTTCTTGATTCTGTTATCTGTCCCTACTCTTCCAATTGGGAGGTAAAAAAAAAACAAAAAACAAAAAACTAAAGCACAAACAAAGGTAGTACTATGGTGGGAGGTTAAATTCTGTATTTGACATCTAATTTTCATTTCAGAAAGGAGTCAGACATGAAAAAAGGATGCAAAAAAATCAATTAAAATTAAAATTATCTACATCCTAAATGTTCAGCTAACTCTTTAATCACCTGGGTGTAATGAAGAGACTCCTAGATTACCATAACAGCAGAAGGTCAAAATTGGAAGTCACTTTAGAACTAATTCAAGCCTGACATGTGCTGAGCCAGTCACCCTGTATTTGATCCAGTAAACATTCTCTGAGCCATGTTTGCTTGACCTAATGCATGGATAGCTTGGATCCTTGAGCACACATCTCCCAGGGGAAGAGAGAACTCCCAGAAGTCTGGATCTTGAGGGATTTCAGAGGTGATCAGGGCATCAAAGCAAGCTGTACACAAGTTGCCTCATTAGGTTTTGCCTCTGCGGTAAAGTTCTGAACATTTGGGAAGGACTTGGTCCTGGAGGAGCAGATGATAGTGCGATTACAAGAAAAAATGGTGGAGGAACATCTTACCTCCTGTTGCCTCACCAGGGACAATTCAAAGCTAGAACCCCAATTTCCAAACCCATCATTAAAACCCATGCCATACAGTAAGTCAGTACAGAGTGTTGTTATTCCCAGTAGCCTCCATTGGTAAAATCATAGTAAAAAATAGGAATCAGAAGCTTCTAAAATTATTTTTGATGCTATTGTGATTGTTCTTTCTTTAATAATTTCCCTTACCTGGTAATGTACTGACTTGGTGCCACATTCTCTCTCTCTCTCTCTCTCTCTCTCTCTCCCTCTCTCTCTGTTTCATTATATTATGAACGGGTATTAAATTCACATTTTTCAAATTTCAAGATGTACGAGTCTCTTCTTTTGCAGTGTGCCCCAGCTCCTAGTGTCCTTGTCTAGCAGCAACCAGTGCTACATGCTTTTAAAATGTACCTTTAAAAAAAAAAAAGTATCTTGGGGCGCCTGGGTGGCTTAGTCGGTTGGGCGGCCGACTTCGGCTCAGGTCATGATCTCGCGGTCTGTGAGTTCGAGCCCCGCGTCGGGCTCTGTGCTGACAGCTCAGAGCCTGGAGCCTGTTTCAGATTCTGTGTCTCCCTCTCTCTGACCCTCCCCCATTCATGCTCTGTCTCTCTCTGTCTCGAAAATAAATAAACATTTTTTAAAAAAAGTATCTTTCAGAAATATTTTGTGTACATACACATTCTTTTTTCTTCCATTTTGCCTGTTGCACAGGTGGTAGCATTCTACAGTTTAACATAGTATTCCATTGTGTGAATAAACCATAGTGCTTTCTGTCAACTCATTATTGAGGCGGAATATTTCATCTCTACTTTTTCTTTTGAAGGTTTTATTTGCTGGTCTTTTCCTCACCTTCTTTTAAATTTCTGTTTTTTTTTTTATTTTTTAAAATAGGCTATAAACATTTAGAATTTTAATTGCCAAATTATACATTAAAAAGGTAAAAATAACTCTAACCAAATATATGAAAATGGCTACTTTGCTTTGTTCACAACAGCCAAAATATGGAAACATCCCAAATGTCTATCAGCAGTTACGAATGGATAAAGATAATATAGTATATACATACAATGGAATGTTATTCCACCTTAAAAAAAAAAAAAGAAGACCGGCTTGCTTTCTTTCTTTCTTTCTTTCTTTCTTTTTTTCTTTCATTATTTTTTTCTTTTTTAAAGTAAATGCTATGCCCAGCATGGGGCTCGAACACACAATACTGAGATCAAGAGTCACATGCTCTACTATCTGAGCCAGCCAGGTTCCCCAATTATTTTTTATTTTTTAAAAATGTTTATTTATTTATTTTTGAGAGAGAGCACACTCGTGCGAGTGGGGGAAGGGCAGAGAGAGAGGGGGAGAGAGAATCTCAACCAGGGTCTGTGCTGTCAGTGCAGAGCTCCATGTGGGGCTTGATCCCATGAACTGGGAGATCATGACCTAAGCCTAAATCAAGAGGTGGACACAACTGACTGAGCCACCCAGGTGCCCCTTTATTTGTTTATTTTTAAATAATGTTTTCCACAGTATAATTATACAAAGAATAAATGATCGCTAAATACAATTTGCAAAGTACGGAAAAACAAAATTAGACAATTAAAAGAAATAATCATAATCTCACCCAGCAACAACCAAGCTACAATCTTGGGGGAAATTTACTGCCAATGTTATAATTTATACTCCTTTATCTTCTTCTTTTTCTTTTTTTTTTGGAATAAATATGGTAACATACACTCTGTTTCTTAACTCACTTTTTAAAGTTAGTATCATATGATGAACTCTTTCTGTATTATTACTTCCTTCTCTGTCTTTAATGCATTAACAATTAAAAAAATTTTAAATGTTTATTTTTGAGAGAGAGACAGAGACAGAGACAGAGTGTGAGTAGGGGAGGAGCAGAGAGACAGGGAGACACAGAATCTGAAGCAGGCTCCAGGCTCCATGCTGACAGCACAGAGCCCGATGTGGGGCTCGAACTCACTAACCATGAGATCATGACCTGAGCTGAAGTCGGACACTTAACCAACTGAGCCTCCTGGGTGCCCCAACACATTAACACTTTTTAATAAAAATTTGAAACATGTAAAAGTAGAATATCATAATGAACATACACATACACACTGCCTAGATTTACAAATTATTAACATTTTCCCATTTCACTCCATTTGTTTCTTTTTCTTTGCTAAGTATTTAAACATACTTCTTGGCCATTATGAAATTTTACCCTATATATGTTTTTCTGATTTTTAAAAAGTGTTTATTTACTTTGAGAGAGAGTGTGTGCGTGCAGGGGAGGGACAGATAGAGAGGGAAAGAGAGAATCCCAAACAGGCTCTGCGCTGTCAGTACAGAGCCTGACATGGGGCTTGATCCCATGAACCATGAGATCATGACCTGAGCCAAAATCAAGAGTCAATGGTTCAACCAACTGAGCCACCCAGGGACCCTCGTTTTTCTAGATTTTAGTAAAACCATTCTTCCTCAGTTCTCTCCTTAATCTGTTATTATTCTAGGTGGTTTTATATGTTTGTGTGTGTGTGTGTGTGTGTGTGTGTGTATATACACACACACACACACATACATACATATATATAAATAATTATGTGATGTTATATGTGTAATTACGTGATGTTACATTATTTATCTATAATCTACACAACAGAATTATAGGGCTTCCCTGAAGCAAAATGGTAGACACAAGCAAGCTCATTGTCCTGAGGTACACAGCACTTTTGTCCTTTTTCTAGGGATCCTACAAAACCATTCACACAAAGTGGCTGGGAACCTAAAAAGAAACAATAAATAATGAAAAGCATGTAAGATTTTTTCTCAAGGGAACATTCTCTGCAAAGTACCTAGGGAAAACCTTAATCTTCTTATTTCATAGACCATAAAACCAAGGTTCCATGAAGTTGAGAACTTGCTAGAGGCTACACACTAATGCACAGGAATTCAAACTCATCTTTTTACTTCAAAATCAAATGTTCTCCCCCCCAGGAGTTTTGTATCTTAAAAAAGGACCCTAAGAGGAGTGATGGCTTTACACACAGTGATGAGTCGGTAGTGTGGGATTCTGGGCTCTGGAGGAAGATATTTGGGGAAAGAACCACCTTTCCAAAGATCAGTTTCTCCCTGTTCCATCTGGAGTGGGGGGCAAACGCATGAGGTTCTTAGGGGAGGAAGCAGTTTGGGGAGATTATGCAAAGGGACAGCTAAATGGTTTTGGGGATTTACTGGATGCTGGGGAAGAGGAAGAGGCATCAGAGAAGATGCCAAGGCTTGAGCTTGGATGAAAGGAAGAATTTGTGTTTGGAGTTGATTTTGGAGAAAGGATGACAGTACCGTTGACTTTGACATATTACCTTTGGAAAACATCTAGATAAAGGTGTCGAGTGGTCATTTGGAGATTCAGGGTTGCAGGTCAGGAAAGGAAACTATTAGCCTGTAAAGTTAGGAATCACTGAAGTAGAGATAATGGTAGGTAGAGGTCATGGCAGGAGATGGATAGAGACAGTGGAGAGTGAGAAGAGGAGAGTGCCAAGGATGAGGTCAAATATGGGGTCATCAGGAGAAGGAAGGAGAAAACCAACAACAAATGAAGGAGACAGAGAAGAAGCATCAAAGAAGAGAATGATAGCGAGATGGTATAATGTCACCAAAGTCTGATGAAGAGTCCCACCAAGGAAGGCAGGGCTTATGAACAGATCAAAGGTTATAGGATGGTGGAGGAGGATGAGAACTGAGAAAGGTCATAGGATGTGTTGAGAGCTGAGCCTTCATTACTGAGTTGAGTAGTTTAGGGAAAGGAAGC
>NC_064818.1:56300833-56355628 GCF_023721935.1 Panthera uncia | reverse complement strand
TTGTTCATTTAAACTACCTTCCTCCTAAATAAAAGTACTGGCAAGAGGTTATAAAACAAAGTTCTTTGCCCCTCACCCCCTATGTCCTACATAGTTTGTATGCTTCAAAATATTTATACTACCATAGTCCTGGTAATAACGAAAGGGAGGGAATGAGAGAGGGAAATAGGGAGAGGGAGAAGAGAGGGAAAGAAGAGAAAGAGAAGAGATAGGAGAGAGAGGAGAGAAAGATAATGTGTGTGTGTGTGTGTGTTTAAATAAGGTATGACATTCACATAGGACAGTGCATACAAGTGTACAACTTAATGAATTTTTGTGCAGGATGTGCCTGGGTAGCCACTATCTACATCCTGATATAGAACATTTTCAGCACTCTAGGGGTGCCCTCAATGCCCTTGGCTGTGATTGCAGAGAGCTGGCCCAACTCCAGGGGTGAAATCATGGTAGGGAGAAGTCCTGACTTCAATGTTTAACTGCCCCTGAAGAGCAGGATGGCAAAATGTTGGAAAGTGTGGACACTGGGCTATACCGGCTTGAATCTCAGTTCCATGACTTACCAGCTCTGTGACCTTTGGCAACTTACTTAACATTTCTGAGCCCTGATTTCCCCTGTAAAATGAGGCAATAATGGTACCCACTTAAAGGGTGGTGGTGAAATGAAATGAGGCACTGAGAATACGGTCTGGCAGATAATAAGCACTTAATAAATGTAAGCACTTTTTAAGCCCTTGGTGGGAATTCCACACACACTGCCAGAGCCAATGGAGCATATATTTGGCAGGGGGGGGGGGCATGTTGACCCTTCAAATCCCACGCTTAGCCATTTCCACTTGACAAGGAGCCAGGGCTTTCCACTGTGTCTCCCCAGTCTCTCCATAAGGTTTCTGTTTTGTCCTATGCCTGGGCACTGCACACACAGCTGAGGGAGTAGAGACGCCAAGCCAGGCTCTGGTGGTGACCTTATCAAGAATTTTCCATCATACCCACTGTGTCATCGGAAAGGCTTGCTCACTGTGCCGGCTAGTCAGCTTCCAGGGAAGTCATCAACAGGCTGGAACTGGGGTGTGTGTGACCCTTAGCTGCTCCCAGGGCTTTCCCCTTCCTTCTCCCCACCCTGGGCTCACCTCTGGAATTAGACCAGTTCTCCACAATCGCGGCCAGGGTGACAGCAAAGTGTGATGGATGGACAAGGAGCTGTGGAGTGGCAGGGTGCTTGGTCAGGAACCCAAGGCTGTGTTTATGAGAAGGAAGAGGCTGTTTCCTGAAGCAAGCATAATGCAGCTCTAAAAAAGGCAGGGGAAATACATCATGCGAGGGAGCGTAACCCTGGGAGGGCCACTGGGAATCCGAGTACCACAGAAACCCTGGCAGGTCAAGGTGCCTCTGACAAGGCCTTTTTTATAGGCCATTTGCGTGAGGGTTTGCTGCTGTTCCCTGCAGAGCTGACAGCCACTCAAGGTCTCAGTGGGGAGGTTGGAAGCTAATCTTAGCTGTCATTTTCCAGACCTTCTCTACTGGCCCTGCTGATGCATTTAAAAAAGAAGTAACAAACTCTATTGTTTTTTTTTTCTTAACTACAAAAATGATAATTTTGGCTGTTGACTCTCATACTGCTACAAATAGATTATTAGCTCCTTTCCCTCCTTCCAAACCCAGGGCAAAAGAAGGTTTAATGGGGTACCCCCAGTGGTCAAGAGAGGTATGAGAATGAGTTTCCCTTAAAGAGTGCTAATATTTCTGTTTATCTCTATGGATTTGTATCCCTCTGACTTCCCTGAAGATCATGCTAGGCTATAAGAAAGACTCAGGATAAAATAAGCACTCTGTATTAATTTCCTATAGCTACTTAACAAACTACAAAGTTAGTGGCTTTAAACAATAGAAATGTATTCTTTTAGATTTCTGGAAACCAGAAGTCTGAACTGAGTCTTATGGAGCTAAAACCAAAATTCCAGGAGGGCTGGTGCCTTCTGGAGGCCCCAGAGGATAACCCAGTCCTTGTGTCTTGCAGCTCTGGTGCTGGGTGGGAGGCCTTTCTTGGCTCGCAGCCCCTTTCTCCATCCTCAAAGCCAGCAGGTATGGCATCTTCTCTCTCTCTCCATCTGCTTGCTTTTGCCTTTGCTCCGTGGTCAAATCTCCCTCTGCCTCCTTCTTTTCCCTCATTTTTTTTATCGTGGTAAAATACACATAATATAGTTTGCCATCTTAATCATTTTAAGTGTAGAGTTCAGTGGGATTAAATACATTTATAATGCTGTGAAACCATCACCACCATCCATCTCTATATCTCTTTTCATCTCATAAAACTCCATACTCATTAAACACGAACTCTCCATTTCCTGCTTCTCCCAGCCCCTGGCAACCACCATTCTACTTTCTGTCTGTATGAATTCAACTACTCCAAGTAGCTTATGGAAGGAGAATCATACGGTATTTATCGTTCTGTGACTGGCTTATTTCACTCCGCGTAATGTCCTCAAGGTTCATCCGTGTTATAGTATGTGTCAAAATTTCCTTCCTTTAAAGGCTGAATAATATTCCATTGTATGTGTAAACCACATTTGGCTTATCCATTCATCTGTCAATGGACACTTGGGTTGCTTCCACGTTTTAGTTACTGTGAATGACGCTGCTGTGAACATGGGTGTGCAGGTATCTCTTTGACACTCTGCTTTCAGTTCTTTTGAGTATATATCTAGAAGTGGGCTTGGATCATATGGTGATGCTATTTTACTTTAATTAATTAATTAATTAATTAATTTTTGAATGAGAGAGAGTACACACGCAAGCAGGGGACAGGCAGAGGGAGAGGGAGAGAATCGTAAGCAGGCTCCATGGCGAGCGCAGATCCCACGATTCCGAGATCATGACCTGAGCCGAAAGCAAGGGTCGATCACTTAACCAACTGAGCCACCCAGGCACCCCTCTGTTCTTATTTTTTTTTTGAGGAACAATCAGACTGTTTTCCATAGCAGCTATACCATTGTACATTCTCACCAACAGTGTACAAGAGATTCCTTTTTCCCACATCCTTGCCTACACTTGTTTCTTTCTATTGTTTTGATGGGTGTGAGTGAGGTGGTATCTCACCGCCGCAGTTTTAAATTTTTTTTTTCAACGTTTTTTTATTTATTTTTGGGACAGAGAGAGAGACAGAGCATGAACGGGGGAGGGGCAGAGAGAGAGGGAGACACAGAATCAGAAACAGGCTCCAGGCTCCGAGCCATCAGCCCAGAGCCCGACGCGTGGCTCGAACTCACGGACCGCGAGATCGTGACCTGTCACCGCCGCAGTTTTGATTTGCATTTCCATAAATGATCAATGCTATTGAGCAAGGTGCTTATGGGCCATTTAAATATCTTCTTTGGGAAAATGTCTATTCAAGTCCTTTCCTCATTTTTGAATTGGGTTCTTACAGGACACTTGTGATTACATTGAAGGCCCATCTGGGTAATCCAGAATAATCTCCCCATTTCAAGATCCTACAAAGTCTCTTTTGTCATATAAAGTAACATTCACAGGTTTCAGAGATTAGGCCCTGGATATTTTTGATGGCCATAATTCAGCCTATCACAACTTGTAACAACCATAGGAATTTATGGAGCATTTACTGTGTGCTAAGTATGATGTTACCTGTCTTAATGCAGGTTCCCTTCTAATTCTCCAAATCTATAAAGTATGTACTGCTCCCAATTTGCAGACAATAATAGCTAATGGTCATTGGATTCTTAATATGTACAAGCTTTCTTGGACTTTGGATGTATTAACTCTTTTAACTCTCACAGCAACCTATGAGGTAGGTGCTGTTATTATCGCCATCTTAGAGATGGGGAAACTGAGGCATAGATAGATTAAGTAATTTGCCCAAGATCTTCTAGTATTAGAAGCAAAACGGGAATGTGAACCTAAGCAAAGAGCTACTAAACCTTCTGCCAATTCAGCTTTGTTCTTCATACTTCCTCACAGAAGGTTTACTTGACTCTTCATGGTCTTTACTCCACTGTTGAGGTGAAAGTGGTAATGTGATCTGAGGGTCACCTGGAAGGTCAACTGGCCAAATATTAGGTTTTTTTTTTCTTTATTGCCTGGGAATATTCCTTTGCATTTGATATTGCCCCAATGCCCCCTTTGAAATTAAACATTCTTAGAGGAGTAAGATACTGAGTCATTAATATCTATGTGAATAGGTCTACTGGGTAGTTTTTCTAGTAGAAAGAGAAGCATGAACTTGGAATGTTACAGAAGAGAGAGATGGGATGCTGGGGTCAAGAATCATGGAAGCGATGAAGGAATGGAGAATAAAATGGCCCAGCTTCTGCCCTGCTGAGGAGGGAGGGAGGATGTGAGAGAGCATGGCAGATGAGAGCTGGAGGGGTTTGAACCCACTGAAGCCAGGTTTGCTTCAAGACAGCCAGGCTGAAAGTGTGGAAATGAATGAAGAGCCAACATTGGAACAGGCACTTTACTGGGAAGCAAGGTGGAGAGAAGAGATGATAAAAGGGACTCAGTCCATCATATTTTTCAGCCCAATAAAATCCTGGTCTATCACTACAGTTTAGTACTTCAAGAAGTGTTCATTCAACTCTATTATGAGTATAATCATGAGGTAACACCTGGACTGCAAATTGGCAACCCAGAGGCCTAATTGTGGAAGCAATATATTTTTTAAAGTCTTTTTTTAAATGTTTATTTATTTATTTTGAGGGGGACCTGGGTAGCTCAGTTGGTTGAGCATCTGACTCTTGGTTTCGGCTCAGGTCATGATCTCAGTTTCGTGGGTTCGAGCCCCACATCTGGCTCTGTGCTGGCAGCACAGATCCTGTTTGGGATTCTCTCTCTCCCTCTCTCTCTGTCCCTCCCTGCTGGCACTGTCTTTGTCTCTCTCAAAATAAATAAATACTTTTTAAAGTTTATTTATTTTGAGAGAGAGAGAGAGAGAGAGAGAGAGAGAGCTGGGGAGGAGCAGAGAGAGAGGAGAGAGAGAATCCCAAGCAGGCTCCTCACTATCACCATGGAGCTCAACATGGGGCTCGAACCCACAAACTGTGAAATCATGACCTGAACAGTGTCAAGAATCCAGTGCTTAACTGATGAACCACCCAGGTGTCCACTGGAAGAAATATTTTTGCCAAACAACATATAAAAAATTGAATTGGAATTTTTTTTTTTTTTAAGTTTGAGCATGCCCTGTCCAGGTCACCACTCTTACTTCTCACATTCTGTATTGGCACAGTCCCAGCCCCCTTCAGCGAGTAATCATCCAGTCGCTGAAGGCACTTGAGTTTACAACCTTTGGGATAAGGCAGTTTGCCCTGTGACAGAGGCCACTGAACTTTTAGAATGAAAGCTGTTAAGCCAAAGAAAACTATGCTTACAATCATCTTAACTCTGGAAGGTCTCACACCTGACCTTTCAGCCTCATTTGTCCACTAAGTGTACTCCATTAGAAGACTCATAAGTCAAGAATTTTACTGCTAGAAATTATAGGGTCAGATCTTTCCTCATTTTGTCCTCTACCATTGGCTCTCCTGAGAGGCTGGAGGCCATTTTCCCCTTTGAGTAAATGGGAAGTGTTTGTCGCAATGGCTTTTAATGGATGGGCAGGATTAATCTTTAGGTTTTGCATGTACATGGGTTGTGTGGCAAAGAGGTAGTTTGGGCCAAGACTGGGACCCAGTTGCTATCAGGGGCTGGCAGGGGCTGAGGAACAAACACCGTATCAGGCGATTCTGCCCAAAGTGGCAGGATGTCAGAGCTAGAAAAGACCTGAGATTATTCATTCATTCAAAAAATATTTATCAAGTTCTAGTATTTTGCTAGGTGCTGGGGTCACCGCAGTAAAAGACAAAGTCCCTGCCTTCATGAAACTTACATCGAATAATGTAGCTACTCAGAAATCATGTCTGTAGTCTGATGCCTTTATTATACAGACAAGGACATCAGGATAATGGAGTGGGCACTTGGACTGCCTAAAGTCGTGTGGCTTCTTAGTGACAAAATCAGGACTGAAAATAAGGTCTGACACTGATTTCCAGGCATTTTCTACTTTACCTCCTTTCTTCCTCCACATCCTTCCAAATGTTTTTCATCTGCCTTCATCTTCCCCAAAGTCCATCCCAAACCATCCTTCTTCTGAAGTTGGTCTTATTGAGGTCCCCTGAGTTTAATTATTAGATGATTCCATATCTTAAAGGATTCAGCCCATATTTATAGAGCAGATTCCCTCATTTATTTCCAGACTTTGTTCCTTTTCCCTTTAAGTTACATTCAAAGGCTTCACCACCTATAACAATTATTGTATTTCTTTTATTTTTTAATTTTAATCTAATGTGTTTATTTTTGAGAATGAGAGAGTGCGAGTGAGCAGGGGGGAGAGAGAGAGAGAGAGAGAGAGAGAGAGAGAGAATCCCCCAAAGTGCAGAGAGAGAGAAAGAGGATGAGAGAGAGGGAGAGAGAGTGTGGAGCCTAGAGCAGGGCCTGAGCTTACCTGATGCAGGGCTCAAGCTCACTTGATGTGTGAGATCATGATCTGAGCCAAAGTTGGATGCTCAACCAACTGAGCCACCCAGGAGTGCCCCAATTATTATATTTCTATGAAAGACTTAAACTGTTGTTTAAATGGGTCATTTTCAAGAAGAGTACATATTGTATGATTCCATTTATATGAAATTCTAGAAAATTGTAGAAAGGAGAAGTGTATCAATAGTTGCCTAGTGTCAGCGGTGGGGATTCACTACAAAGGGCATGACAGAGATTTCTGGGGTGATGGCAATGTTCTATCCTTTTAATATGGCAGTGGTCACATAAGTGTATACATTTGTCAAGTTCATCAAACTGTGTACTTAAGATGGATGTATTTTATTGTTTGTAGACTCTATGTCCATAATGTCAATTTGTTACAAAGGGATTTTTTGGAAACAGGCTTGCCTGTCTGCAAAGAGGCAGATAGGATCTGCCAGAGTAGAGGGCTGGGACTAAAAATGCAACAGCTAGCTGGTGTGGATGATTCTGCCCTGGAGGAAGTGAGGCCGGGGCGGTGAGTCTGCTCTTGGAGCCTGTGGTCTCATTTGCCAGGTGCCTGTCATAGGTGAGCACTGTGGTGCAGTGAGTGTGATCCTGGGGTTTAAAGATACCTCAACCGGTGAGGCCAACTATGTCTTTAGAGAAGCGTGTAAGTACGGGCACAGCTATTCTACCTGATGGCTGATTTAAGGACTTTTCAAGCATAGTTTTTTAATCGTATGTGATTTTTTTTCACCATATGAGCTAAGTAGAAACCTTATCTGCTTTTTTTTTTTTTTTTTTTTTTTTGGCCAGAACCACCATCTTCCAGTAATTTGCCACAATGACCAACACAAAGGGAAAGAGGATAGGAACCAATGATATGTTCTTAAGGCTTTTAAGGAAGCATGGAGTTGTTTCTTGGGTCACATACGTGGGAATCTACAAGAAAGGTGATATTGTCAACATCCAGGGAATGGGCACTCGTCCCACAAATGTTACCATGACAAAACTGGAAGAGCCTACAGTGTTACCCAGCTTGCTGTTGGCATCATCATAAACAAACAAATTAAGGGCATGATTCTTGCCAAGACAATTAATGTATGTGCTGAGCATATTAAGCACTCCATGTGCTGAGATAGCTTCCTGAGGCATGTGAAGGAAAATGCTCAGAAAGAGAAGGAAGCCGAAGAGGAAGGTACCTGGATTCAGTGAAGTACCAATCTGCTCCACCGAGAGATGCTCACTTTTATGAGAACCAGCAGAAAGGACCTGAGTTGCTGGTATCCATTCCCTATGAATTTGTGGCATAAAGGTGTTAAACAAAACAAAATGAACAGACTGTAACTATCCCATGGAAAAATCAACTCCATTAATTTTTTCTCAGCATGCTTGGGAGTAAAGAACAGAAACTGAATTCTATGTCTATCGCAGTCTATTCCCCCAGCCCCTTGAGGTATTTGACAGAATATTTTCCTGAGGTCTTGAATCAGTTTTCAAACTGAAAATAAGCATGACCCTTTCTGTGTCTCTGACTATGGGTGTCTGTGTGCATGTGCGCTAATAACTGGTGGCCTTGTCTTTTATACCAACTTGGGATCACCTCCAAACTCCTGGAAGTGAGAGGTTATGTTCATTTTTATAATAATATGATTATTTACAATGGTGTCTGTGATTACTTGATAAATACTTGTGAACCATTTGATTCCCTCTGCTTTTTTAACTTCAAATTGTAACTGCAGGTTAATTTTACTTAAATTTTATTTAAAGGGATCTGTTAAACATCCTTGGTGTGCAAATCTCCCCCATGGAAGCACCACAGAGCTGATGAAATCATCCCAGAGTGTGTGTGCAATAATTAGTTCACCTAAGTAACTCAGTCTTCTCCAGCCTTACCTCAACCTCTGGGTGATGGACATAATATTTTAGGGAGTGATACAAATAGGGCTTAGTCCTAATACCTTAGATTTGCTGGGCACTTGATGCATTTCATGGTACTTTCACATGCACTATCCTCCTAACCAGCCTGGGGATATATTGGGCAGACATTATCCCCATTTTATTGCTCGGAGAGAACATGAGATTTGCCTAAGGTCATATGGTGAATCATCGGCAGAGTTGGAACAAGGACCAACAGTCATGGACAATTAACAAAGACAAAGACAGAAAAGAAAACCTGTAGAGCTATCATAAAAGCATTCATCAGACAAATATATGAGGAAGGCAGCCACAATTTGCTGAGTACCTACTATGTGCCAGGCATTGCGAGAGATGTTTTATGTATATTACCACATTCAAGGTCATAGAATATGGGAGGTTGTAGATTAGGTCGGGGGGAGGGGACAAAGTTTTTTTATCACAGGATGAGTGATATGCTCAATGCACTCAAGTACTAGAAGGAAATCCATTCACCATCCCTTTTATAAAAATATCCCAGAAGGTAGAGGTGACTACGCCCTAGTCATTCCTCAGTCTCAGCTTCTACTTCCTTCTTAGCCTCCACCCTCATTATTGATCTTCATTTTCACTTCAACTTCATTTCTTCTCAATTGCAAACTAATTTTCAGTCTTAACTTCTTCTTCCCAAGATCAGGGAGAATCAGTCTCAGTGATTAGTAGTTGATGATAAGGAATTTCATTTTCCTGAGTAGCCCCACCTAGTCTCCAACCTGCCAGCATAATTTCTGACATGCCATCTTTCTCACGCCAGTCTGTAGATAACTGTTTTCAAATATTTCTATTGAGTAAGCTCGTATATTGTTTTCTCCATTAATTTGTAAGCTCCCTCAGGACAGGAATTACGGCTATTCTTTGCTCTCTAGACTAAGAAGATAGCATAGTTATTTTTGCATGGTGGGAAGTTAATGTACACTTGCTCCTGATGATGATGTGATTATACTTACACTGGGTGCACAAGATTTCCTCACCGATCATTTTCATTTGCTTTTTGCATTGATTCCAAAAGTTCATCACTCTTTTTATTTTCATTAAACATTGTTACTATTACCATTAGATTTTATTAAATGTCCTCATTTATTCATTCAACAAACACTTATTTGCTAGGTAACAGGAATAAAAAAAAAACAAAACACAGCAACACGGTCTTAGACTTCAAGTCCCAAGGTATCCACTAATAAATAATATGGCTGAATTTACTCTTTCAAGCGGCATGCCCTGTATTTCTCTAGCATTCAATCAGGCTCCTCTATCTAATTATTTCCTCTATATGAGGAAAAAACTTAGGTTAAAGCTTAGGATAAAAGGGGATCCCCAAAAGTACTAAGCAGTAAGATTCCAAAGAAACATTAGGAACAACTGTACCAAGTGAGAGAGAGAGAGAATGAGAGAGAGATGTGGGGGGAGAGATCTCTTCATGATTCATGATATTTATTTACTACCTTAGGATACCTCCATCTACAAATAGTTGCAAGATGCCCCCACGGTCAGGGAATATGACAGACTGGAACTGTGGGATTCTAACCCCATAGAATCTTGGTGAAGGATGTGTAGTGACATGTGTTGCCTTTTCTTCTCAGTGTGCCAATTTAATACTGGAGTAGGTCAGTGTATGAAAGAAAAGAGAAGTACAGGTTTTCCTTTCCTAGAATTTTCTAATTAGGAAGCTGTATTGTTGCATCTTTTAGAAGACGTCCAACTAGATCAACGTCATTTTGATTTTGAGAGCTTAAAAAATAAATTTTGAAGTGTCTCTTCCCTACATATAGCATCCATCAATGTCACTGTTTGATTATATTATCATTATTGCCATAATTATCACTGTCCGACATAGTTCACTATGGAGGTTTTGCAGTATAGATCAGAGCAGTAAATATTTCAGAATACTGAAGTATTGGATATATTCTGTGGTACATGCAGGTAAGAAACTGGTGAGCATCCTTCACCTCATTTCTTTACCGTTTCTTATCTCTTTGTTTTTCTAGATTCTTCATAATCAGAGGCTCCCTTATCTCCTTTAACTTATTTTCCATATGGTTCCTCAATTAAAACCCCTCTCACAGGTTAAGTCAAGTTTCCTTACTTTCATCCCTCCCCCACAGGATACAAATCCCTCCCTCAGTTCCCCTAGGGAGGAATGCCTTTTCTGCTTCCCAATCCTTTCCTTCCTCCAAGGTCCACTTTAGACCAATGTCCTCCATCAAAGTCCTCCCTGACAGCTCCTGCCCAGTTCCCTCTTCCTTCTCTGACCTCCTAGTACACAATGGCATGGGATAATAATAGCCCTCACTGGCCCAGTGGTTGACAAAGCACTGCACTAACTTGTGATTTTCACCAGCCCCTGAGGTTGGTAAGGAGAACTTTCTTGACCCTTCAGAGAGAATGAAAAACCATCCCAAGACCATACTGCAAGTGGCAAAACTGGAATGTCAGCTCAGATCCTGGAAGT
The DNA here is from genome assembly GCF_023721935.1 of Panthera uncia. NCBI lineage: Eukaryota > Metazoa > Chordata > Mammalia > Carnivora > Felidae > Panthera > Panthera uncia. The sequence continues at coordinate 56,344,722 of NC_064818.1, read as the reverse complement.
CCAAAGCTTTTCCACTACAATCTTTTGGCTCTCTCTCACACTTCTATACCCCAAAGGTACCTGGTTCAGAGTTGAGAAAAGTTAGACACTCTAGTAACTATTTGTAGATTATTCTATTGATCTTGTCAAATATAAATCTTTCTTCCTATAGTCCAATTGCTCCCAACCCAAAATGACTGCTTCCACTTTTCATGAGCCATGAGTCTACAAAGCACCAGAAGTGGAAGTTCTCTTTCCATATTTCATCTGTGATGGGATCTGTCTCTGGGGAGTGGGGCTGGGGTTTCTTCTTCAGAGATGCCATCTGTGAGGGGCGTGGTCTCCCTGAAGAGCTAGAGATGGGGGGATATCTCTAAAGCATAGCAGAATGAGGACATGATTTCACTTGTTTGTATAAGATTTTTTTTTTGAACCAAAGAAAAGAGGTCTTTAAAAAACACTAGCAGAGAAAATCTCTCTCCTTTGGCTGAGTGACATTTCATGCCTGTTCATATCGTTATGTCAGTCTTTGAAAAATGAAGAGCTAAAGCAGTCTCTTTCCTCACTAGACAAAAGGAAGAACTGGGTGTTACCCTGGTAGGAGAGCCAAATGTGATGAGTGAGGCACTAGGATTGAGGCTGAGTCACTGGGAGGCATTGGGAGGGTGGGGGTGGTGGTCAGAGCCTTCTCCTGAGCTTTTAAAGCCAGCAAATGTACTTAGGGATGTAGTTACACACACCTGTTGGCTATAGCCAGTGCTAGTATTATCAGCATCTGGGACATGGCTCAGAGAAAACCTTCGGCTGTCTTTAGTTCTTTTGAAATTGACCTTTTCCAGATCATGTGGACTAGCGTTTTAGTTTTTAACGACTTAAAAAATAATACTTTAGGACTCAAAATTGCAAAATTGTGCAAAGAATTCCTGTGTACCCTTCACCCAGCTTCCCCCAATGATAATATCTCACTTAACCATAGTTGTTTTTGATGTAGCATCTAAGAACAAATAATTTATTATTATCAATGAGTTCCGTTGGTAGTTCTCATATGGATTCTTTTAGTTGCCATCAAATGGCAGCTGAGGCTAGAGCCATCTGAAGGTTTCTTCACTTATGTGAAGCTGGGTTTGTAAGGCATCTCTTTCTACACATGGTCACTCCAAGTGGGTAGCTCCAACTTTTTAGCACAAGGCAGTCTCAGGGTAATCAGATTTTTATATGATGTCTGGCTAGTTCCAGAGCAATTGTTCCAAGAGGTCTGGGTGGAAGTTGCAAGGCTTCTTTTAAAAAAAATTTTTTTTTTATTTGAGAGAGAGAGAGATCTTGAGTAGGGGAGAGGGGCAGAGGGAGAGAGAATATCAGGAAGGCTTGATGCTCTGTGTGGAGTCCGATGCGGGGCTCAACCTCACCACCCTGGGATCATGCCTGAGCTGAAATCAAGAGTCAGATGCTTAACTGACTGAACCACCCAAATGCCCATGGGAGTTGCAAGGGTTCTTAAGATTTAATCTTGAAAGTCCCAGAATATCACTTCCATATCATTCTATTGGACAAGCAAGTCACTCAGGCCAGCCAGATTCGAGGAAATAGGAATCAGACTCTACATCACAACAGAAGTAACAAAAAAAAAAAAAAAAAAAAAAAAAGGATAGCTATCTTTAATCTTTAACTGCAGGGCAGTTGTGGTGATCTCCAAGTGAACAATCATGCTAAGGAAGAGCTCATTAGAAATGTTATTTATGTCATTGGAAGGATAAGTCCTATGTATGAGAATTTTCATCCAGTCATAGTATCACAGCACCAGTAGGCAGTATATGCTCAATAAATGTTGTCTCACAGAGCAATTGAACCATCTTCTAAACCCACATATAGTAAGCAGAAATAAATTGAGAAGTAGTGAATATCTCTGTGGACTTTTGGGTAAATCCTGTGATTGGCCTTGTCCTGGTATAGCTTCCATTCTCCAAATAGACTGGAATTTATCAGACATTTTTTGCTATATCTGTGTCTGTTATAATCTGCCTGGATTAGTTAAGGCACTGTACTAGGTGCTATGTGGGACACCAACATGGCTTAGGCATGGCTCCTGATCTCAGGAATGTTGATAACAAGTCCTCCCTACCTTTCTATTGGGGTCTTACTTTCCAGCCTAGGTGTTAAGCATGACTGGAAAAATGGAGAGGACCTGGGTGGTGAGGGGAGATGGTTGGGGGTATAATTGCCACAATTGTTGTGATGGTTAAACAGGTTATCATGGTTATTCCATGAAGGAGTGAGCAGGTTGCATCTCAGCATCAGCCTTAGAGAGTAGGAATGGGGGCTGGCAAGTTGGATCTTGACTTTTTTCCTAAAAAATGTACCCTCTTTCATATCCGGATGTCAAATTACCCAGAGGACAATTCTTTGTGCACGCACTGGCTGGGTGGAAAGAAATCTTCACCAGGGGATGGGGAACACCCAACTCACGTAGGGGGAAGTCTTTTAGGTAGGAGCACAATGGACTTTAACGGAAGCTGGTGAAGCAAGGGGAGAGCTAAGAATGAACCCCTGAGTCGCCTGAATTAAGGGAAAGGCGCAAACTGAACAGCTCAACTTGGTTTGTGTATTGAGCACGCTTCCTGTGATCCTCTTCCTCAGATTAAAGATGATTACACTTCCAGTCCTGGGGTTGTGGGGAGGAAATTCAGTGAAGAGGAAATTAGTTGGGAATCTAAAATGGGTGTGTCTGACAATAGTAGAAGAATTGAATGTAAGGGCTCCACCTGGTGGTAGCAGAAAAGTGAAATCGGGTGTGTCTGGACAGTGGTCTTGGGTCTTGAAGAAGAGAGGAGGAGGGTTCTTCACCTGAAGAGCTCTTCCAACTCTCTGGTAAGGAGTGGCAGAATTGTGGAGTTCTGAGTTGACAGAACGGACTGGAAGAAAATTGTGCATGTCTTACTGAACAATGAAGAGTGTTATTAAGTGTAAGCAGGAAAGGCTGCCTTAAGCATGGAGGTGGAGGCCAGGGAGAAGCTGTTAGACAAATTCCATGGGTTGGGCTATGGGAAGCCCCTTGGCCTGGGATTGCCAGTTCTCTGAATGTGCCATGCTCCTTCATACCTCCATGCCTTTTCCCTGTGGCTTTTTCTGCCTTGAGTACTCTCCCTTCTTCTTGGGCCTGAATGATATAAGGTTTTTAAATGCAGTGGAAGCTTCAGGACCTTTGGGGGACCTTTTCTGATCATTCTCAATTTGGATTAGGGACCCCTTTTCTGTGTCCCTTGTGGTTTGGGGTTTTCATTGAACATGAATATCATGAAGTTGGGATTGTGTCTGTCTTGCTTATTGTAACATTCCTGGTGCCTAAAACTTCTAAATTCTCAATAAATACCTATTTACTTAAAGGAATATCTCTGTTGTAGCAGTTATCCTATGTAATGAAAATGTATATAGGCTTCTCTGACTCTTCTGCTAGAATATGAGCTTCATGAGAACAGGGACCTGGCTTACTCATCTCTGTATCACCAGCACATTATCACAGAGTATGGGAAATAGAAGATGGCTTATCAATATTTGTTGAATGGATATTAGAGGGGGCAGGGGCCATCTGGGAGTACACATGAGGCTAGTCTGAGATTCTAAGCTCTGGTTCACAGAAAGATCACCAGAGAACTTTAAAAATACTGATACCTATACCCCACATCAGACTAATTAAAACAGAGTCTTTCAAGTGGGGCCCAAACATCAGTATTTTTTTAAAGCTCCATAGAAGACTCTAATGTTGGAAACCCTGGGCTAGGCTCTAAAGGAGTGTAGGAATCTAGGCTACAAGAGAATAAGGGAACATTCCAGAAAAGAGTCTCTTTCTGCTGGAGAGGGAAGGGCTCTAGTTTCCTTGCAAAACTGTTTAAGTACTAGAGCAGAAGATTCCATCTTATCACTCGATGGATTTTCTCTGGGAGAACTGAGGTAGCTAATTTGCTCTGCTTTTAAGAAGTTAGGATGTTTCTGGGGCACCTGAGTGGCTCAGTTGGTTGAGCATTTGACTTTGGCTTAGCATGATCTCACAGTTTGTCAGTTCGAGCCCCACATTGGGCTCACTGCTGTCAGGGTAGAGCCTGCTTTGGATCCTCTATCCCCATCTCTCTGCCCCTCCCCCACTCATGTTCTCTCTTTCAAAAATGAATAAAAAATATAAGGATGTTTCCAAGAATGGTCTTCACCATAATTCCCAGAATCAGTACCACCCGGAAGCTTATTAGAAATGCACAATCTCAAGCCCCAACACTCCCAAACCTACTGAATGAGAATCTGTAGTTACGCAAGTTCCCCCAGTGAGCATACGCTCATTCAAGTTTGAGATTGTTTGGAAGTAGTTGTTCTCAAAGTGTGGTATACCAGCATCATCTGGGAAAGGGGTTGTGGTGGGACTTGTGTTTCTCACACTTTAGTTTGCATCAGAATTACCCAACTGCTTTCTAATCTCAGATTGTAGGGACAACTCACAGTCCAAAGGGAAACTGGTAAACCCATAAACCACTTCATTCGGTAGGTCTAGGGTAGGGTAGGAGAATTTTCATTTCTAACAAGTTCCTGGTGATGTTCATGCTGCTGGCTCAGAGACAACTTTTTGGCTGCTTACAAATAAGGTTGCTATGACCATTCATGAATAAATCTTTGTACAGATACATATTTTTTCTCTTCTTTTGGGTAAATACTTTGGAGTGGAATTGCTAGATCATGTGAATTATATGTGCAATTTTTAAGAAACTGCCAAACTATTTTCGGTAGTTGTTGGACCATTTTACACTTCTACCAACAGTGGATGAGAGTTCTCGTTCCTTCACATCTTCACCAGCCCTTGGTATGGTCTGTATTTTAACTTTAGCCATTCTGATAGGTGCATGGTGGTATTTTGTTGTGATTTTAATTTGCATTTCCTTAATGATTAATAAAGTTCACCATATTTCCATATACTTATTGCCATCCATATGTACTCTTTGGTGAAGTGTGTGTTCAAATCTTTTGCTCTTTCCTTATTGGGTGGGTTAATTGCTTATCAATGAGTACTTTTCTTATTAAGTTTTGAGAGTTCTTTATTCTGGATATAAGTCCTTTACCATATTTGTAATTTATAAGTATTTCCTTCCAGTCATCCATGGATTGTCTTTTCATTCTCTCAGCAATGTCTTTCAAAGAGTAGAAGTTTTCAATTTTGATGATGTCCAACTTATCAATGTATTTTTTAATGGAATGTGTTTTTGGGGTGTGTCTAAGACATCTTTACCTAACCCAGGGTCACAAAGATTTTCTCCTAGGTTTTCTTCTAGAAATGTTATGGTTTTAGGTCTTACATTTAAATCTATAATTCATTTTTTATATGTAGATATTTTATTTTTTCATGATCCTATGTTGAAAAGACAATCTACTGAATTGCCTTCCCTTTGTTGAAAATCAGTTGTCTATAAATGTGTGGGTCTATGTCTGGACTGTATTCCGTTTCATTGATCTAATTGTTTTACTCTCATTGTCTTAATTACTGTAGCTTTACAATAAAATAATGTCAGTCCTCCCACTTCTTTTGTTCTTCTTCATTTCTTTGTATTTCCAAATGAATTTTAGAAGCAACTTTTTCAAACTAAGTTTTCATTTTCTTCCAGTTAAAAATATTTTTTAATACCCGTTTTGATTTCTCCTTTGATTCATGGGTTATTTATAAGTTGTCATTTAATTTCTAAATACTTGGGGATTTTCCAGAGATCTTTTGGTTTTTATTTATATCATAATTCATTGTGGTCAGAGAATATACTTTGTATAATTTGAGTTCTTTTGAATTTATTTAGACTGGTTTGTAACTAAGTGTATGATTTATTTTGGTGAATGCTCTATTTACACATGACAAGAATGTGGATTCTGCTGCTGTTGGGTGGAATGTTCTACAAATGTCAATTAGGTCAAGTTGATTGATAACATTGTTTAACTCTTCTCTATCCTGATTTTCTTTCTACTTTTGATAGAATTGATAAAATCAATGGTGAGAAAGGAGTACTTAAATGTCAAATTATAATTTAGGTTTGTCCATTTCTTCTTACAGTTCTATCAGTGTTTGCTTCGTATGTTTTGAAGCTCTGTTATTAGGTATATCAATATTTAGGCTTGTTATATTCTTTTGATGACTCGACACTTTTATCCAGTAATGTTCTTTGCTCTGAAATCTATCCTATCTTAAATTAACATAACCAGTCCAGATTTCTTTTGCCAAGTGTTAGTATGGTGTATCTTTTCCTATCTTTTTATTTTTAATCTATTTAGTTTAGTTTTGAACTGCATTTTTTATAGAACATATAATTGGGTCTTGCTTTAAAAATATCCAATCTAACAATCTGTGATTTTTAATTGAGCTATTTAGACTGTTGTTATTTACATGGTTAAGTTTAAGTCTACCATCTTGCTATGTGTTTTCCATTTGTTTCATCTGCTCTTTGTACCTCTTTCCTTTTTTTCCACCTTCTTTGGGATTAAGTAAATTTTTAAATGACTCTATTTTGTCTTTGTTGACTCATTACCTATAATTATGTTTTAGTTTAGCATTTGCTTTAGGGTTTACAATATACATCTCTAATACATCAAAGTGTACCTTAAAATGATATTATACCACTTCACAAATGGTATAAGATCCTTACAATAGTATACTTTCATTTCTCCCCACCTAACCTTTGTGCTATTGTTGCCATATATTTAATTTTATGTATGTTATAAACCTGTACTATATTATTATTTTTGTTTAGAAATTCAATTAATTAGCTTTCAAAAAGTCTTAAATAATAAAAAGAAAATTTATATAATTAGCCACGAGTTAACCATTTTCAGCTTTCTTTATTACATTGTATAGATCTGTACTTCCATCTGTTATCATTTTTCCTCTATCTGAAGGACTTTCTTTAATAATTCTCTTAGTATGGATCTGCTGGCGATTCTTTCAGCTTTTATTTTAGAAGGATATTTTCACCAGAGATGAAATTCTTGGTTGACAGTATTTTTTAATACTTTAATGATGTTGCTCCATTGTCTCTTTGTTTACATTATTTCCAAAGAGAAATCTACTGTTGACCTGTCTTTGTTCCTCTGTACAGCAGTGTCCTTTTTCTCTTTTTCTGGCTACTTATAATATATTCTCTTCATCATTGCTTTTCAGCAACTTGTTTATGATGTGCCTTGGTATAGTTTTTCATGTGTCTTGTGCTAAGAGTTCACTGAGCTTCTTGGATCCATAAGTTTTCCTAATGTTTGGAATTTTTTTTTTGCCATTATTTATTAAACATATTTTCATCTCTCCCTCTCTCCTTTCCTTAGACAATTCTAATGACATGTATTTTAGACTCCTTGAAGTTGTTCCAGAGATCACTGCTACTTTTTAAAAAAAATGTTTTTTAATGTTTATTTGTTTTTGAGAGAGGCAGAGACAGAGTGCAAGTGGGGGAGGGGCAGAGAGCGAGAGAGAGAGAGAGGGAGACACAGAATCCGAAACAGGCTCCAGGCTCTGGGCTGTCAGCACAGAGCCCGATGCAGGGCTCCAACTCATGAACTGTGAGATCATGACCCGAAGGCAGATGCTTGACTGAGCCACCCAGGCACCCTGTTTTTTTTATATAAAAAAATTTTTTTAATGTTTATTTTTGAGAGAAAGAGAGAGAGAGAGAGAGTATGAGCAGGGGAGGGGCAGAGAGAGAGGGAGACACAGAATCTGAAGCAGGCTTCAGGCTCCGAGCTGTCAGCAGAGAGCTTGACCCAGGACTCAAACTCACGAACTGCAAAATCATGACCTGAACCAAAGTTGGACGCTTAACCGACTGAGCCACCCAGGTGCCCCTCTGTATTTTTTTTAATTACCATATTTCTTTCTGTTTTATTTTGTATAGTTCTATTGCTGTATCTTCAAGGTCCCTAATCTTTTTTCTCATGTCCAACATGCCATTAAGCTCATATAGTGTATTTTTTCATCTCACACATTGCTGTTTACATGTCTACAAATGTGATTTGGATCTTTTTCTTTTCAAAATATATGTTCCTCCTACAACTCAACAACAAAGAACTAAATAACCCAATCAAAGAGTGGTCAAAGGATTTAAATGAACATTTCTCCAGAGATGATATACAAATAGCCAATAAGCATATGAAAAATGCCCACCACCATTAATCATTGTGAATCAAAACCACAATGAAATATCACCTCATACCCATTGGGATACATATTATAAAAATGCAACAATAGAAAATAAGTGTTGGTAAAGATCTGGAGAAACTGAAACACTTAGGTGCTCTTGGTGGGAATGTAAAATGGTGCAACCACTATGGAAAATAGTAAGAAAGTTCTTCAAAAAATTAAAAATAGATTTAGCATGTGATATAGCAATTGCACTTTTGGGTATATATCCAAAAGAATTGAGAGCAGGACCTCAAAGAGATGTTTGCACACCCATGTTCATGGCAGCACTATTCATAATAGCCAAGAGGTGGAAGAAACCCACGTGTCTATCAATGGATGAATGGATAAACAAAATGTAGTAAGTACATAAGTGGAATATTATTCAACCTTAAAAAGGAAGGAAATTTTGACACATGCTACAGCATGGATGAAACTTGTAGAACTTATGCTAAGTAAAATAAATCACAAAGAGACAAATACTATTTGGTTTCACTTATATGAGGTATCTTGAGTAGTCAGATTTAAAGAAACATGAAGTAGAATAGTGGTTGCCAGGAACAGGAGGGAGGGAGAAATGGGGAATTGTTGTTTAATCAGTATAGAGTTTTAGTTTTGCAAGATGAAAAAGTTCTGGATCTTGGTTCTAAAACAATGTGAATATATTTAACACTGCTGAACTGTACACTTAGAAATTGTTAACATGGTAAATTTTATGTTATGCATTTTTTACCACAATAAAAAATCCACAGCAAAACACAAAATATATTATAAAGCAAAAAGATAATAAACAAGGAGTCTATTAACATAACGCCAAAATATTTTTGGAAAAAGTAAAATATTGTTCATCCCTGTAGTCTATTTTAAAAACATGTTCTGGGGCGCCTGGGTGGCTCAGTCAGTTAAGCATCTGACTTTGGCTCAGGTCATGATTTCACAGTTTGTGGGTTCGAGCTCCATGTCAGGCTCTGTGCTGACAGCTGGGAGCCTGGAGCTTGCTTCAGATTGTGTGTTTCCCCTCTCTCTCTGCCCTTCCCCCACCCACGCTCTGTATCTGTCTCTCAAAAATAAATAAACATCGAAAAAAATTAAAAACATGCTCTTTATAAGCATATAATTAAAAATACAACAAATGGTACTTGGTTTTTTTTAATAAATATATCTTTCATGTCTTTATTTAATTTTTGAAACATGAGTAACACAGTTATAACTGTTTTAATATCCTTCTCTGCTAAATCTAACATCTATATCTGTTTTGTATCGGTTTTAATTGATTGTTTCATCTTCTCACTGTGGATTGTACTTTCCTGCTTTTTTTGCATGGCTAGTAATTTTTATTGGATTCTAGGCATTTGAATTTTATTTTGTTGAGTGCTGAATATTTCTGTATTCCTGTAAATATTCTGGATCTTTGTTCTGAGATTTGGTTAAATCACTTGGAAATAGTTTGATCCTTTGGGTCTTGTTTTAAAGATTTGTTAATCAGGACTGGAGCAGTGTTCAGTCTAGGACTAATTAATCCTTACTACTGAGGCAATACCCTTCTAGATACTCTATGCCTCTTCCACCCCTCCACCCCTACCCCCCCAGCCACCCCCACCCCCCAACCATACATGAATCTTGAGGTTTTCAAGTCCAACTGGTGAGGACAGATCCTATTCCCACACCTGTGTGAGTGCCAATCAGTTACCTGTAATCTTTTTAGATGGTTCTTTCTCTGGCCTCAGATATTTTCCTTACATGTATGTGCTGGTCAGTCCTCAGCTGAATCCTCAAGTGGGAACCCTCTGCAAACCTCCAGAACTTCCTCTCTGTCTGCCATTCTCTCCTTTCTTATACTCTGCTAGCAGCCCTGATCTCCTCAGACTCTTAGCTTTGTAATCTCAAGTGACTGAGTTTGCCTGGCTCTGCCTGGGTCCCCCTCTTTGCACTGGGACCTGGAAACTCCCTCAGTAAGCTGAGGCAACTGTGGTGCTTACTTCATTTGTTTCACATCTTTCAGGGATCACTATCCTCTCACTTAATATATGGTGCCTTTCAAACTGCATTTCAGCTATTCTGTCAACTTTTTTGGTTGTTTCAGATGGGGGAAGCCAGTCCTCTATCTTGGGACTTCCGGAATGGGATATCTGTATTTAAGTTTCAAAGAAAGCTTTTATTCTGAAAGTTCTTTATATGTTTAAAATAATTAAAAAGAATTGATATTTGTATTTCTCAACTAAAACTTTTGTTTTCTTCACCTGAAAATGATTCCTGACCAAGTGAATTGCCCTCCACTCTCATAGCAATCCCATTGCTCACTCCAAGATGTTAGAATAGAGCTGCCTCTGAATATAAACCAAGCTGCATTAAATCACTGTGTGTGTACTTCACAATGACTGGCAAAACACAACTGTAGTTCTAGGTACAGCCACTTGAAGTAGAGCAGCAGCATTAAATCTTTGCCTCACTCAAGTATGGCCATTCTGTGGTTTGCTTTACAGCTGACATGTCAAAGACATTATGAGGAAGAAGATGAAACTCAAAGGTAAGATTTATAAACATAGGCTCCCTGCTCTTAGATTAAGTGTCCCTTAAGACTTCAACCTAAAGTGGATCTCTGTAAGTCAAAGTCTTGATCATGCACATGCTGATGTCTTCTATTTGGATGCCAGTGGGAATTGCTAAGTAACTATGTAAATCTGACGATAGTGAAGCACAAGCACTCATCTGACAGTGTTGAATGGGGGGAGGTGCAAAACGCAAAGTAGTAACAAATGAAAACGTCTATGCCTGTAGACATAGAGGAATGACAAGGACATTTCAGGCATGTACTGAAGTGTTAAAGTGTCAGTGCTCTATAGCAATGATGCAGACTGTAGGGATTCAGATCCTATCTGAATCAATGATAGGTTTTTTAAGTGGGAAAAGTCACTTACCCATCCTGTCTCAGTTCCTACCGTACTATCTCATAGGGTTTTTGTAAGAATGAAATGAAATCATATGTGCAAAGCATTTACAATGGTGTCTGCACATAATAAGCTCAGTATAATGTTAGCTGTTGGTATCATCATCATTATTATTGTTGATTTCAGAATGATGTATGCAAGAGCAGGAAGGAATGTAGACTATGGAGCATTGAGAGGGAAGGTCTCCTTGAGAAGGTAGAATCTGAGCTGGGCTTTGAAGCATGGAAAGAACTTAAAACAATGGGAATGGGCAGTGATTCTGGGTGCAGGAAACAGAATGAGCTGAAGTCCAAAGGAAAAAATGTTTGAGATATGAGGAAGTCGAGCTGGCACGTATGGTGTTGCTGGGCAGTTGAAGAGTGGTAAGCCTAGAAGGGAAAAAATTTACAAGGTTTGGCAACCGTTTAGATATGACAAGTGGGGAGGAAGGGGGTGTCGTGTATAACCCAGGTACAAGCTGGACATCCACATGACCCAGTCTCAAAGCAACTATCATCTGAAAAAAGCCTACCAAACAAAATTTTTTTAAAACTAACCAAGAATTTTGCTTGCCATTCTCTGAGAACATTAAAAAGCATACCATTCATAAGCTTTAAGAACAATTCTTAAACATCACTTTTGTCTTCTCAGTAATTCTTACATTTCATTAGCTCTGGAGTGTCTCATTCTCTTAACCCTTCACTTTCCATTTCTCCTGTCCTGAAACACTCAACAGTGTCAGCTCATGAGACTCTGTCTTCTATTCTCCTCGTCCTTTCCTTCTGTCTTGTCTCTGTTTATCCACTCTCCCAATTTTGAGTCATGAGGCCTAGGGGCCATCCTGAGAAAGGCAGAACTCTCTTTACAGGGAAGGCTTAGCAAAGCCATCAAAGACAATATTCTCTTCATGAGTAGATGGCAGAGAGGTTTATGCGAGGGCAGAGAAGTTATGTATTAACATTCTTGTGTCAATACATTTAAAAAATCATCACACAAAGAGAACACTAAAGTTTCGAGCCTTGGTGGTAGGACAGTGAAAGGCATATCATCACAGAAATGGGGAAGCCAAGGGATGAAATAGCACTGGGGCAACATGTTGAGTTTAGAACTGGGCACGTACTGGAGCTTCAACATCGCTCCGGGTGGAGATAGAAAAAGAAAGAAAAGAAAGATCAGGGACTTAGATTTGGGCATCATCCCCCAAAATGTGATAGTTAAAGAAGTAAAAGTGAATGGGAAGGGATATATAGAGGAAATAAAGAGAAAGATGAGAACAAAAAACAGAACTTTAGGAAACACTTACATGTCAGTCAGGGTAGGAGTTGGCAAGAGGATTCAGAAAAGGAGAGAGAAACCCGGAGAAACCCTGGGCCTCACCCAGACCAATTCCATCAGACTCTCTGGAGGTGGGATTCATGCACTAACATCGTCGGCAGCTTCCCAAACAGTTCCTGGGCAGCCAACATGGAAAACCATTGTTCTAGAGGCTTATGTGATGCTTGATGCATTTTAAGGTTGGGCAGGAAAGCAGTTATACAGGAATAAAATCCTGTTTTATTGGATTTAAAAACCAGAAACTCTAATATTCCCATTTTTCTGAGGAACCTGAGGCTAAAAGAGATTAATTTTGTGACCTTAAACAAGAAACTTAATTTCCAACCTCGTGCTTTCCTCTTACTGTCATAGACACAAACTCATCTCCCTCATGTTCTCTCCTGTCTCCTCGTCACTTTCAGCTCCAGTTCTCTACTGCCCCTGTCCTGAGACTTTCTGTCCCTTGTTCCACAACTGTGCATTCCTTTGGAAGGCTCTCAGTTCAGACTGAGAACACCTATAGTTCTGTCAGGTAAAAGACTCACCTGAGGTACCTTCTGCAGACCAGACCACACAGGGCAGAGGAAAACCCTTTAAGGAGCTCTCTCATCGTTTTGTGAGCCTGGAGGGAAGATAAACCTCTAGAAGAAAATCTAAGTAGGGGACATGCTCTTTTCTGAGGTGCCGGAGGTGGAGCTGCCTGACTTCTAGTACAGCCCCCTCCTCAGAGCTCCCAGCAGCACCCTCTGTGCTGTTTATGAATTGGCGTCAAAGTCTGGGGCTGTGGTGGTGAGCCTGCCAGAGCTGATGAGGCCATAGCATTTGTGGGAATTCTGTGACTCCAGAAGGCAAAAGGTCAGTTTCTTTTCATTGACAGTGTTCTTGCTGCCCGAGGGTTTATCTCTGGGAATCTTGACTGGTTTCCAGGGTCAGGCTTCACCTCCATTGTTATCTGGAAACACAGGAACAGCCTTTTTGTCGGGCTAGACTGGGTTACACATTGGACCCTGTTCCTCACGGCTCTGTAATCACGCCCTTCCCCCATGAGTAAAGTTCTACCCTCTTCCAAAACAGCGGGAAGAGATTTTTAAAAAGACTCAAACCTGCTCATATTCCTCTCCTACACATATATTTGAGCTTGATTTATACTCCCCTCTCCTTTTCTCTCTGGGCGCTTCAGAAGTCCCCATGAATGTGATCCAACGTTGGAATGCACTCTGGAGTTTGAGGACACGCCCGAGATACCCTGCAAACACTTGTCTTTCACCCATCCTCATACACAGAAAGGATGTGCCCATATAACCCCTGAACTCACACATGACTCCACCAGTCCACAGCCACACTAAAAGTGGGTTCGAGTTACACATGTGCTTTCTTACACCTCAGCTCACACACTCCCACCTGGAGGCTTATGTACACAGGGCCTGTTCATTCCCAGTAGAGCCAACATCTGTGTTCACAGCCACATCAAAAACACATCTTTGGGTTTCTAGGAAACAAATGGCGATAGAGAAGGGAAACAGGGCATCTGAAAGAATGGCTCTGCTCCTTCCTCTTCTGTCCTAAAGCAAAGCAACCAGGATCTTTTGGGCTAATTTGGTGTGCTGGGCTGCAGTGTAGACTCTTACAATAGCTCTGATCTGACTCCAAGACTAAAAGCAGCAGTCTCCTTCCCTGCCATGTCTGTTGGGTGCCTCCAGCTGTCCTGGGCGATTCTCCCCAAACACAAACTATTAGCATTTCCTGTTAAAACATTTCTAATAAATAAATGAATACATCATCTTCCCAACCCGGAGCAGGTCTGAAAGCTACTAGGAGCTCCTCCGAGCTAAGAACGGACATGGACCACCCAGCACCAGCCCACTGGCTTAGGGCCAATGCTGCTTTTGTTTGAATTCCTGTATGAGTAACTGCTCAAGCTGACGCCAGCCAAACTCAGTGAAATATTATTTTTAATATTAAATAAATAGATGGTGGGATGTGTTGATCTTTTTTTTTCCCTGTAAGTTGCAGCATCACACAACATAGAAACCGGCTCTTGTATCCAGATTTCCTCAGAGAGCAGAAAGAAGGTTGACATTGTCTTTGACCTTCTTCATGGAGCCTTTCCCCCCACCCCAGGAGACAGAAAAGACCCAGTTGGTGTTGACAGGACCCTATTTGGAGTCAGCTGGGACTTTAAATTATAGCAAAGCTTGCATAGGATCACCAACTATTTTTGTTCATTTTTCTCACTTACTGTTTCCTTCCAATAAACAGAAAGCACATGTTCTTTATATAAAAATCAGAAGGCACAGATCAATAAGAGGCTGCTGAAATACCACTATCCACGAAGAGATAATTACTGCTAAATTTTGGTGAATACTCTTACATTTTTATATGTATATATCCCACTCATGAATGTTGATTTCACAAAAAATGGGCTCACATTGTGTGTGTGTGTGTGTGTGTGTGTGTGTGTAATTTTTACACACAATTAATTTGGGGCTTCTATTTCATAGTCCCCTAAAACTCTACTTGTAAGGACTGCACAACGCCCCACCGTTTGCATATGCCACAGGATGCTCAACCAGACTCCCGCTGTTGTATATTAAGCTTGTTTCCAAGTTTTTGCAATACAAACAAACTCCAGTAAACAAATCCTTGCCTAAATCTTTGCTTACATCCTTAATTATTTTCTTAGGATAAAGTCCCCAAAGTAGCATTTTGAGACTTTGGGTACATACTGTCAAATTTCCCCTCTGGAATGATTATACCAACTTACAGTGCCAACTAGCAGGAACTCCAAACCTTCCCCTGCTTGTTGTCATGCTGCATATTCTTCTTCCTTTTTTTAATGTTTATTTATTTTTGAGAGACGGAGAGAGAGAGACAGAGTGCGAGCAGGGGAGAGGCAGAAAGAAAGGGAGACACAGAATCCAAAGCAGGTTCCATGCTCTGAGCTGTCAGCACAGAGCCCAACCTGGGGCTCGAGCTCACAAACCAAGAGATCATGACCTGAGCTGAAGTCAGATGCTTAACCGACTGGGCCACCCAGGTACCCCTGCATATTATTCTTTAAAAACAATCTTTGACAATTTGTTTGGCAAAGAAACCAAAAAACAAAAACTGATCAACCTTAAATATTTAACATGAGAGGTGAACTGTATGGAACTTTTTAAGTCTAGGAGGTGGGTCCTTGTGGGTGGCTGCAATGTTGGGCAGTGAAGGGGACAGACAGAAAAGGACTGGCTGTGATGGCCTTGAGGAAGGCTCAGACAGGTGAGAAGACTCTTTAACATCAAGCAATACTGGATGAAGTCAGTTCTCTGAAGTTCCAGGGTGAGTCAAGACAAGAGGCTCTACCATGAGAGGATTCCCAAAATGCATTCTCAATGAATTTCATTTATTTGGAGGGAAAATACACTGAGGTCAAGGAGGTTTGGGGAACGTTGGTATAAATCAGTCTAGACCTATTTTTTCATAACAGGATTTCGCCTGTAAAATGCTAATGAGGGATGCGGAAGCCCCAAGCGTGGAGGGGTGGTTGTATACAATGGTTCCTGGTTCCTGAGCTTATTTAAGCACAGATCCAGACCCACCTTGCATCTTTTTTATTTTCCACAGTACATCTCATGAATCTAGCACTTGGTGGAACATCCTTTAGGAACCACAGACTGATGCTGTAAGTGGAAAATAGTTTTCACACAAAGGGCAGAGAATGGGAGATGGGACAAGAAAGAGGGGATGGGGGAAGAGACAATGAAGAAAACGAGGAAGCAGGAGAATGGAAGGAAAATGAGAAAAAAGGGACAGAACAGAAACACAAAGGGGAAAGGAAAGGAGAACAGGATGTAGAGAGAGAAGGGGAAAATTTAAGAGAATGAGGAAAAGAAAGAGTGGAACAGGAAGTACCAGTAGAGAGGCCCCCTGGGACTAGAACCACATCCCCACTGCTTTTAGGAGAGACCCAGGGGCCTGTAATCTCCTCCATGCTCAACTCCTGTTCAGGCCACCCCAGCCCCCAGCGTGTCACTCTCTATGGAGGGTTCTCTCTGGCATTGTTACCCATCTTGCAGCCCCTTGTTCAATGGTTGGTACTTAAAATGCAAGAATTCATTAGCAAGGGAAACTCAGAATATAGAAATAAATGGTGGCTCCTAAAAAAACCTAGAAAAAAAATAATACATAGAATAAGAAAATCCAAAAATTACTACTTCTCTTATTGATGTCGTGTAGCTTCTTGTAGCACAATAGGATGTGACCAAAACTAAACAAACATTCTCTACTCAGCCAGGAAGTCTAGTTGCCTAAAGAAACTGACAGCTTTTAAATGCCAGCTGAGCCTTTCACCCAAGAGAGCCTGCTTTCAAACAAACTGAAAGTACCAAAGTGGTAAAATAAATTCCTAAAAGCTTAAGTGCAGTGCATGTACACAGTGCTGAATCCTTTAGAATTCCCCAACAAAAAGATATTTACTTATTTAATGAAAGCTATTTGCTATTAAAAAAAAATCTCACGTAACACATGCTAAGATAGAAGTAGGCATTTTGAAATAAACTCATAGAGTCATCCAAATTGAAAGCCTCTAGAGTTCTCAGTAAATTTAACATCAGATTTCATTAGAACAGTGATTCCCAACCTCTTAATCACTGTGACTTTTTTTTTTTTTTTTAGGATTGTTCTTTGAAGCCAGTCATTTATCTTAGGTCTTTGCTCTATTAAATTCCACAGTTATTCATGAGTTCCATGCTGGACTGTCTGGTTGGCCAATGATATTCCAAAAATTTCTGTAATTTCAAAAATGTAAGTTACAGTGACTAGTGTGATACACCTAGGGTCAGTGAATACAGTTGATACTATTCTATCCAATAGAAAAGAAACTTGGCATTTAGTTAACCTAGTCAACCCCATCAGAGGCAAGGAGTTGGCCCTTCATACTATTAAAAATAAGACATAAGCCATTATTACTGATTTTATAAATACCCCACCAATCCAAGACCCCAAGGGTGAAAATCCTTGCATTTGAGATTTTTCTGGAAACCTTCCAGCTTTCAATATTTGGTGCATACTTAAGAGTTGACTCATCTTAGGCCTCTAAACCAGGGGTGGCCAGTGACAGCACATGTGTTCCTGTTCTCACTTTCTGTGCCTGTCGCAGGCATCTCTAATCCATCTCTACAAACTTTCCCATTGAATGACTTTGTTGTTGTTGTTGTTGTTGTTGTTGCTGTTGTTACTTCTTAATACAGTGTTTCAAGCAACCAGTGAATCAGAGCTGGTGCTGAAGATGAAACCAGCTTGTCTTTCCTGCTCTACCCCATGTCTTAGGTGATTTGTTCATAAGGCAAGTGCAGGGGATACAGGCTCAGAATTCCTCTGAACAGGGATACTTGAGATTCCATAATAAGGGTGGAAGATGTAGAAATGGGGGGAACTAAGGCATGCCAAGTCACAGAGAATAAGATGACTTTTATCTCCATTGGCAGCTGATTATAAATAGCCCTTTATCATTCTTTTTGCTTTCTGTACTCCTCTTCCTAACATAGGTGCAAGGATTGGATAAACAGGTATGGAAATAAACAGGAAAGGTTAGTTCAAGAATGGGTTAGTCTAGGCTGGGGAAACTTCCAAAATGGTCTTGGAATAATACTGGTACCACCCTGCAGGGCCATGGCAATCAGAGTTTCCTGGTCTCCCAAGTCCTTTCTCTCGCATTAATTCCTTGGAGCTTGCCAGCCCTGTGAGAAATGCAGAAAAGATGTCATGTTCTCTTTTTATTCATGAGGCAAGAGAAGATTAAAGAAGGTGAGTGGTTTTGCAAAGTCACATGGCTAGGAAAGGATGGAATTGGAAAAAGAACTCAGATTTGAACATTTCGAGGTCAACGCTCTTTCTGATGCATTTGTGTTACTCACATTGGGGTATAATGGGCCAGGATAGGAAGGGTAGGGCCAGGCGATTATTTCAAAGATTTGGGATGAAATGGCACTTCTCAAGATTTTCTCACATCTTGATATAAAAAATGTAAAGGCACATTATGAAGTAGAACACAGAATTTGCAAATTTTTTATGATAAAAATACAAGATTTTGAAGCTATTGGCTCTATGTGGACCCATTGTGGCCCTTTCCCAGACTTCTGATGATGCTTTCACTGTTCCCTTCTGGTGGTAACAAGGGAAATGGATTATCCTTCACCACACTACCTCTCACCTCTTTTTCCCTCCTCCTCCTTGCTCTTTGTCATTTTTATTTACGTAAGTGATGTTGCCATTCTCAGAGACCCCCAAAGGTAGCTTGCTTGTAATTCATCTCAGAGGCCTGGGGCTGCCATGGTCAGGCTCTGGTGAGGGTCTATCCCTGGATTACAGACAGCTGCCTTCCTGCTATGTCCTTATAGGGCAGAGAGAGAGAGAAAGGCTCTCTGCTATATCTTCTTATAAGCACACTAATTTCATCGTGGAGGCTCTGCCCTCATGGCCTTGTCTGAACCTAATTTTCTCCCAAAGACCTCATCTTCAAATACCATTGCATTGGGGTTAGGGATTCAATAAATGAATTTGGAGGGAACACAATTCAGTCTATAGTGATCAGTTAGGATGATTTCAATTGTAAATAATAGAAGATCCAACTCAAGAGGCTTAAACAATAAGAGGCATTTGTTGGCCCAGATAACTGGAGGGAAATTAGGGTGAGCCCCAGGATTAGGTGATACAGATCCAGAATTAGGTGAACCATATCATCAAGGACTTTGATGGCCATAGTGTTGCCTTCATACTAACACTGTTTATTCTCTCAATGTGGGATGTCTGAAACTTTGGGCTTCCTGGTTCACCTCTGTGAACATGTCTCATTAACCAGAATTATGGTATGGAGTGATTCCCAAACCAGTCACTGTGGCCAGTGTGATGGACTTTACTGATTCACTTAAACCAAAGTTCACTCCAAGAGCTGAAGGAAGATTCTGAATTCCACAGCTGCTTCATAATCTAGGAGAGAAAGGAGCCAATCTGGGAGGTGACTATGGTGTCCACTACAAGTTCCTCTTAACAACTCTCCACTTAAACTGTTGACTATAGCTGGTACATGGCAAGTTCTAAGTAAGTATGATCTGTCTAACTGACTATCTGCCTGTTTATTACGAGCTAGAGTGAAGATCCTGGGAAGGGTAATAATGGGATGGGCCCTACAGAAAACATGAAGGGAAAGGCTATGAATATTAAGGTCAACACCCCTCTGGACTCTTATCTTGTGGCAACACAAAAGAATTCAAGAAAGGGATGGAGATCTCTGGTCCTGAAGACTGCATTTGGGGTTTCACTGGGTTCACACTTCATTTGCATCCACTCCTTTCTCCAGGTCTGGGAAGAGCCATATTTATATTTCTTCCACACAGAAATTGGCATCATATCACGTCAGCTTTCTAGGATCTGAGTTTTTATTTAAATCACTTTGCAAATGATTTCAGAATATATATATGAAAATATAAATATGAATATAAATAGATATTTATATATCATTAATATAATAATAAAATAAATATATGTATGTTGGGAATTCATGATACTAAGTGTAATAAGCCAGTCACAAAAGGAAAAATACTGTGCGATTCCACCTATGAGGTATCTGGAGTGGTCACATTCATAGAGACAGAAAGTAGAACACTGGTTGTCAGAGGCTGGAGGAAGACAGATGGGGAGCTACTGTTTAGTGGGGACAGTGTTTCAGTTTTGCAAGATGGAAGAGGTTTGGAGATGTGTGGTGGTAACGGTTTCACAACAATAACTACTGCTGAACTGTATACTTAAAAATGGTTAAGGTGGCAAGTTTTATGTTATATGTATTTTGCCACAGTTAAAAAAAAAAGTCAAGAGTCATATGTGGGCTTCGCTTTCTTTTACCTTACTGTCACCATCATTCTTTTTTTTTTTTTTTTTAATGTTTATTTTTGAGAGAGACACACACATCGTATGAGCGGGGGAGGGGCAGAGAGAGGGAGACACAGAATCCAAAGCAGGTTGCAGGCTCTGAGCTGTCAACACAGAGCCCGACACAGGGCTTGAACCCATGAACCGTGAGATCATGACCTGAGGTGAAGTTGGGCGCTTAACTGACTGAGCCACCCAGGCGCCCGCCATCATTCTTTAATAGCCTCTTTTCTATTTCCATTATAAACATCTTACTTGAATGGCCAGCAAAATTTTTTCCCACCTCAGGCATCTGGACTTTTTTTTTTTTTTTTTAATGGTTAAATTTAGACTTTCTATTGAGGTAGTCTATATTTCTTTCTAGATTTACAATGTTTTTTTTTTTTTCTTCCCCTAAAATGTGCCTTTCCATTTTTACCCTCCGTGACAGTGGAGTTCTTTTGCAGCTTTTTTTCTTTTTTCTTTCCCAAATAAGCTAACTTTAGTTAATTTTAGCCTAACCACATTTTGGGTAGGATTTAGCAAAAGCCAAATTCTACCACTTATTGGGGCTGTAGCCTGAATGTTCCATGCCCCCCTCCCCGGGTGCTTTCTCAAGGGTTACTTCCTCTGCCAGGCCCTTTATGAACATAATTTCACTGGGTTACCCAGCTTCCCTAAGAGGTCTGTATATCACCACCATTATACACGGGGACACTCAGAGGGAGTTAGGTAACTTATTCAAATCTCTCAGGTGGTGTCTTTGGCTCCAAAGCTTTGTAATGTCTTTCTTTCTGTACTACACTGCCTGCACCCTGTCTTTTCCTTCTACTCCAAGGCATTAGGATATCTCTATTTCCGACCCCTTGGAGCACCAAATCCCTTTGTGGGGATTGAAAAAGCCTGCTAGTGAGAGCTGGCAGTAGAGTCCTCTGCTGTAGAGATGGGTCATCAGAGCTTTCGGACTCACCCCTTCTGTCTCCCCTGTCCAGCTGCCCAGGTCTTGTTCTCACCCCAATTCTCCAGCAGCCATCACCACACCTAACCCAGTGGACACTTCGATCCTCTCCTTGAGCCAGCCTGGGTGGAGACAAATTCCCATCTTCCCTGTTTTGAGCAGAAGCAAGGAGAGAACATATCAAAAGTAAAGGCACATTTACTGTGAATGTAAGATGAAACCAAATCAAATTGCAACCAGGAAAGACAAAAGGGGGATCTTTTTCATAATTGAACTGCAGTCCTTCCAGAGTGGCTGAGGATTGATCTGGCTGCAGCTCTATTCCCCATCTGCCCTCCAGATCTCCTCAAGGGGAAAGAAGCCAAATTTTGACTCCTTCATCCTTCCTGGGCCAACAGTGGGTCTGGGGGCCAAATGGACCATTGCTCCTAGAGCCAGAACCCTCACATCTCTCCAACATCAAAGTGACGTGATACCTGGAACCTACTGCCCTCTCTTGGAGGGGAGCTGGTAAAGGAAACTAACATATTGAGCATTAGTGTGAGAAGAGCATGGGATGTGAAGACATGCCCACAAACAAGGCGTTGCAAGGAAGAGTTAAGAGTGTGTTCAGATTTCCAGCAGCATCCACCACTAGTGGTGAGATCTCAGGCTGGGCAAATCATCCCACCCCTCTGTGTCCCATTTCCCTCTTATGTTGGGTATCTGAGAGGATTGAAGAGGTAAATGCACACAGCACTCAACAACATCCCAAAGTGTTCACTTTTATCAATGACCCTATGCATTAGGTGTCAGTACTCCAACTGCACCAATGAGGCAGCCTTTGAACGCAGGTCTGCTGTGGTCAGGGCTCACATTCTTTCCATTTCCCTATTGCAGTGGCCCTAGTATGAGGACTTGTTCTCATACTGTCTTGCACCATTACCAAGCTGCGCATTTGTGGAGTCCTTAACAGCCCTAAGTAAATAGCTGTTTGAATTGAATGCATGAATGCCCATGTTAGTGAAAGGAGAGGAAATGATTTGAATTTGAGAGACAGAAAAAGCATTTATATCAGAAGCAAATAGATTAATTCATTTAGACAGTCAGTTGGTTAATATTTACAGAGTATTCATAGGATACCTGGCCCTATTCATATAGGTTATACCATTGGGGATGCCTGGAGGAAGTGGGGCAGGTGGGGAGGGGGCAGAGGATTGGAGGCATGGGGAAAGTTGGTCTAAAAAAATAAAAGTCTGAATTATAATATTTAATATTAATATTACTTTATAGTCTTCAGGCAATTGTAATCCTCAAACTGAGCTAAAAAAAGTGTTAGAGAAAGTAAAAACTGATAATGTGACTTATAATAACTGTATTAATAGTTGTTATATAAAAATATTTATGTCCTCTTCTATCCCCAAATCCTGGTTACATGAATGCTTTGTATAATCTCTCAAAGCTAGTGATTTTAAATTCCAAATTAGCACAGACCCCAGGTGAAGGTTTTTATTGGATTGTTGCTATGGGCAGAAAGTACTTATAAAAAAGACACCATGCCTTGGATTGAAGGACAAGATTCTAGAGAGCAGGACTTTGTGTCTTTTAAATATTTTTCATTAACTTATTTTTAATTTTTTTTAACTGTTTATTATTTTTGAGAGAGAAAGAGAGAGACAGAGTGTGAATGGAGAAGGGGCAGAGAGAGAGGGAGGCACAGAATCTGAAGCAGACTGCAGGCTCTGAGCTGTCAGCACAGATCCCAACATGGGGCTTGAACTCACAAACCATGAGATAATGACCTGAGCTGAAGTTGGCCACTTAACCAACTGAGCCACCCAGGTGCCCCAGAATCTCATGTCTTGAAGGAGGTTTATGTTCCTTGATTCAATCATTCATTAGATTTATGAAGAGGACAGGCAGCAAATAGGAACCTCAAAGGTCAGAGGCATGTGCAGTTAGTTGGGGGTAACACCACCATAGCTGGGAAGGCTTGATGTAGTTAGGGTTGTGGGTAGATTGGTGGAGAGGGGGGAAGAGAGAGAGGAACCTGGGCCACAGATCCCTCAGTGTGGGCATCTGCAGGTTCAGACAGGTGAGGGAACAGACAGGTTGAAGCAGGTTAGATCACAGGTGACACAGGAAGAAAGGGCTCTTGGGAGTGGCTCTCAAGCATGAATCCTTGAAATAAGTGTTGAAATAGAAGTGAGATGAATCTGGAGACCTCACTCCTCTTGCAGCCAATCTTGAGTCACTAAATGGATTCTGGTTGTTGCAGAAAGGGGACTCTCGGAGGAAGTCTAGTAAAGTGCCTCCAAGCATATTTGAATCCCAATCTGTCACAGGTTGAAGAATCTTGGTGAATCACTTAATCTTTAGGCTTCTACTTCCTCATCCATAAAGTGGGGATGACAACAGTATCTGCCTCACTGGGGTTACGAGGATTAAAGAACTTGATGAATGTCACAAGCTCAGCATTGTCCCCAGCACCTTGGTGCTCCATACCAGGCAGTGATGATTATTATTGCACTGGAGAGACCTAGGGCTATCACTTTTGGTTTGTGAGCCCCGCAAGGGCAGGTTCTATGGTTTTATCTTTAAGTACTATTAAATTACTTAGTTGATCATTGTTATTGTTGCTAATAAAATAACATTTAGCTTTCCTGAAACATGGCTTCTGCCTCTAGTGGTGACTAATACCTGATAACAAGCAAGCTCTCTGGAATCAACTCTTCCAGGGTTTTTTCAACCAGAAAAAATAGATGGCTGAGGAATAGCCATACAGTTAAGCTGTCATGTGAGTTTTCCCCACTCCCATTGCTTGTCTTCACTTTATTCCCTGAACCCCAGATCCCAATAAAGGAGATAGCATAGATAGAAAGAAGAAAGAAATATGAAAGCAAAAATAGTTTTTGACTCAGAGGGTTGGAAGGCATTGAAGGTTCTCCAGACCAACCACCTCACAGTCAACAAAGAGTGATAACAGTGATGTCAAGAAGGAAATGGAGAGAAGTGGAAGGAGGGAGGGAGCCCTCCAGAGAGAGGCAGGGGTAAAGGATATAAAGTGGCTGGACAGAAGCTTTGCTCCTAATTACAATGTTAACAACTGATTGGTGTCATGCTGGATAGGCTGAGATCCTCGGGGAGTAGACAGGAGGTCTCTTCTCCCTATCCTCTCCCACTTAAATTTCTTAGTACTTGATGCATCTTTCCATCTTTCTTTGCAATCTTTTTCCTTTTGAAATGTCTCTCTACATCTCTTTTATTCTGAGCATAAACTTTTTTTTTTTTTAGAAAAGTCCCTTCACTTCCTTATTTTCTCTCCCTCTGCCTCTCCAACTCTCTATCTCCTGCCCTTTTGCCCTTCTGTTCTGGTTGCTTATTTCCTTTTCTGTCTTACTTGCCATCCATCTTGCTCTAATGCCACATATGAGTTTTTATTCATCCTCAGCCCAAGATAACTCCATCCCTTCATGGAGAGGAAGATCTAGGAAAAATCCAGAGCTCTGGGTTCTGGCCCTTCTCTTATTGTGCAGCTCTGTTATTCCTTTAGTGTTTTTAATTCTCAGTCTCAGCATTGAAAAGAGAGAATGAGCTAGGATACTGCTCAGTACTGCTCTCCATGAATTACATTTCAACTAAAGGCTTAGAAGACACAGCTTCATTGTTTAAGATGCAAGATGTTCCAGCCAATGTTATGCCACTGATGTTATGCTTTTATGGGATGAGATATTCTGGTGGAAACCCAGCCTCAGCTACTCTGCAGCCTACAGGCATTGGGACACTTTGTAATATTTGGTACACTTTGCTTTGGAATTATGGAGACTTTGGCAGAAAGTTCTTTCAAAGTCAATGTAGTCTACCCTGTCCCCTGATGTCTGCATCCCTGAATCCAGGGAAGGGGACACTCACTATTTCCCAAGGCAGCCCAGTCCATTTCATGGCCAAGTAAGAAAGCTGAATTTTCAAAGAAAACATTCTCATGTTTGGTCATGGTGGTGGTTTGCTTAGCAAACTATCCGTCCATGAATGACAGTTATTCTCAATTCTCAGCAGCTACAGGTCATTCCCCTCCAATCAAGTTCTTTGCAAGAGAAAGGGCTCTAAAATTATCAGAATACTGGATTGTTTGTCTTCCTGAAATTTACAGATGTAGAGATAAAAATGTGTTTGTCGTGCAGGGATCCGTCCTCGTCAGCCTCATCATCAGGCATAATAATGTCTAACACTTCTGTAGACTTACTAGGCACAAGGCATTATTCTAGCCATTTGTATATGTTAAATCAAGAAAATATGATTTCTCTAAATAACTTTCCTATTTCCTTCCCTAAAGGGGTTTGAATATAATGACACATCAACAAGAGAAGGAACCTAAATGTCATCTGGTCCAATCCCCAGCTTTGCTGATAAATCCCAGAGAGGTTATCTGCCTTACCTTAGGTCACCCAGCTATAGTGGTAGAATGGGACCTCAAGTGTTTTAATAACAAGCTCACTATTTAGAGCCAGGATCAAGGAAGGTATTTAGGGAAACTGAGATTCTTTTTCTGGAATACTCTGCCTCATTCTGCTTTACCTGTGGCTAGTACTCAGCCATAAAGGTGCCAAAATCACCCTTCTATTTTTCCTACCTTCTTATCTTTTAAAATAAGCCCTTCTTTGAATCTCCTTTCAGCACTTGTATCATCTGTCCTTTCATTTCCCAGTATACTTAAAAACTTTTCTAATGTAGCCAAGTGAGTTTCTCTCCAGGTTAAAGTGAGATTTCTGGTTTTGGAACAAAACAATCATTTCAACTTCATTGCCATTGACTCTTATCAGAACAATTGCCAAACACAGTTTGGTTGACTAATTCAAGATCTGTTGGATCTTTTTCCTTTGGTGGCCTGTAGTAAAGGATATAAGAAACAGTGGGAGGGCAGGTGTCATGGAGAGGAGACCTTTGGGTAGAAAAGGAGATGGATAGTATCTTTTCTGGTTACATGTTGAACAGAACATCTCTCTGGAGGGAGAAAAGCAAGCTGCCTCCCTGTTTGCTTTGATGGAAATCCATCTAAATTTTGCTTCTGGTACAACCCAGGAGCACAGTATGAAACTCCTGCCCAACTCTGACTGTGAATATTTCTTCCCAAGAAGCTCTATCTGTTTCCAATCCACATTTGGAACTAGGTCTGGCAATATTCATAAAGAGGAAAGATTTTGTCCTCTCGGAACACAGGAATATTCTATGTCAGCAGCTGCCTTTTTCTCAATATGAGTTTGGTGCATCGGTTATTTTAAAATCATACTTGCCTTCAAATGTTGACAACTTTATAAACAGTATGGACATGGACAGATAAATCAAATTCAATTTATAACTAATGCTCAGGTAATTCCCAAACGATTTTATTGTACAGAATATTATTCAGAATGTTTGTTGGGTTTAAGTTTCTCTTGTTTTTTATTATTTACTTTTATTTATTATTATTATTATTATTATTATTATTTTTAGAGATAGAATGCAATTGGGGGAGAGGAGCAGAGGAAAAGAGAATCTTAAGCAGGCTCCACATTCAGCGTGGAGCCCGATCTGGGGTTTGATCCCACAACCCTGGGATCATGATCTGAGCTGAAGTCAAGAGTTGGACACTCAACCGAGTCATCTAGGCACCCCTTATTTTTAATATAGATATAATTATAGTTGTATTTGTTGGGAAAAAGTACTTAAGAGAGATTGGTTGGTTTTTAGTTAGGTTTTGGGCAAAAGTGTGTTTTCCTCAGTTGTACGAACTTTTCTCCACTTCCTAGCTAGAAAGATGGGGTTTGTGTGCATTTTAGGGTCACACATACCTGGGGCTGAATCTTCATTCTACCACTTACCATTGTGGAAGTGTGTGTGTGTGTGTGTGTGTGTGTGTGATTTAGTCCTTTGAACTTCGACTTCCTTCTGTGTAATACCACTTCTCTCACAAGCCAACCTGAGTGTCAAACAAGATATTTGGAAAGCACATGGAATAAGTTTGCATAGTGCTAGGTATATAGACACTCAGTAAATGTTAGCTTCCCTGTTTGTGTGTGTGTGTGTTTGGAGTGAAGAGGGGAAACTAAGTTGACGAGTAAAAATTGGAGGACCATTCCAGAAATAAACAATCAAACTAACAAAAAAAGTCAAACACAAAACAGAAAGGAACTGAGGGCTGAGAAATGGCAAAAACATTTAGAAAAATGCTATTAACAGGTATTTACAAAGCTATTTATATGTTTAGGTCCTTTACCAGGTGACCAACACGTGGGACTCAAGGATACACTCGTTTGAAGAGATAAGATTTATTCATTTGTAAAATAGATAATGAAAATGCAAAGAAGTTGTTCCTCCTGGAGTTGAGAGGAGAGAACAATCTCTGTGCTTATGGCATCTTTGGAGACAAGAGAGAAGTTCAGTGGTGCTGAGGGTGGGAGGCAAGGGCAGATGAGAAAACCTTGACATGACCAGCCTTTTGAGTCTTATGACTAAGGCTTGGGAATGGCTGAACAAGGTGAGACAACTGAGTTGTTGTTGTTGTTGTTTAAATAGCAGTGGTGAAAAATGATCTTGATATTTTTTTGAACAACAGAAAATCCCAAACAAGCCTAAATGGGGCTGGATAGTCTCACTGCATTTATGCTAAGGGAGTGGTGGTGGGTGGACAAGCTGAAGCCATACAATGCACACTCCTGGCTTCCTTATTGGGACTGAGAGATACCCATACCCTTTGTTGAGTTACTTATCCGGATCCTCCTTAAGCTCCCTTTCTTTTTTCCCAGCAGATCCCGGGAGAGATGTCCTTTCAACCCCGTGTCTCTGCTAAATGCCTTTTGGATCCAAGCAGTGGAGCCCATTGGATGACTGGACTAACTCAGAGACTATTACTGAGGCTTATTAGGCTGGCAAAAAGAATTCTAGTCAAATCTTCCAGGTTAGAAGAGAAATGACAGCTGCCCCCGAAGGGATTCCCAGGATGGAGCACAGCAACCATCCTACAAAGGGTTAATACTCCCCCTCCCCTGGCCCCCAACTTACTGCCAGAGATCAGCTAATCTGATAATTACAGCAACAAACACAGTTTAGACAAACAAGACCTGACCCTGAGGGTTTGGAATGAAAACATTTACTCTCTCCCTCCCCAGAGAGACGGTGCCTGGAGCGTACACACAGAGACACTGGGAAAATACCCCTGTGCTGGAGCGAGGGGTGAAAACATCTGTGTTCCTGAGCTGCTTGGGAAGATAGCGTTAATGGGGAGGGGGTTCAGTGGGGGAGGCGGAGGAGTGGGCAGTGGTGCAGTGGGAGGGTGTGCAGGCTGGGAGCAGATGGAACATGTACCCATAACTGGAGCTATAAGCCAATTGTAATTGATTTTTACAGAAGAGGCAGAGTGCAGGGAGAGGTACATAGGAGACTCAGCGATTCAGAATTCTAGTGAAAAACCTGGAAAGTGGCTAAGTGGGGAGAAGCGTCCTACAACACCAAAATGGGGTCTATTTTTTTTTATTAAAAAATGTTTTTAGTGTTTATTTATTTTTGAGAGAGAGAGAGGGAGAGAGAGAGCGCATGAGAGAGCGGGGGAGGCACAGAATCCAAAGCAGGGTCCAGGCTCTGAGCTGTCAGCACAGAGCCCGATTTGGGGTTCAAATCCATGAACCATGAGATCATGACCCCAGCTGAAATTGAGCCTTAACCCACTGAGCCACCCAGGCACCTGAGGATCTATTCCTGACAGCTAGAGGCGAGGAATATTCAAAACAGCCCGATTCTAAGTCAAGTTGACATCTGCCCACCAGGGAGTGAGGGGCTCATCCTTTTCTCACCCCCAAAATTTGGCTTCAAATTCTGCCGGCTTCAAAACATGTCAAACTATTTCCCCCCCTTTTACTTCTAAATGCTGGTTCCTAGAAGAAACCTTTCTGGGTTGCTTAAACGGGAGGGGCTGGTGTGGCTTCAGTCTGGAATTCCAGCAGTTACTCCTTCCCAACTCCACCCTCATCATTTCTTTCTTACACTTGGCTGATGGTGTGTCAGCCGGTAAACGCTTCCCGGCCACTTTGAGCTCTCCAAATTGTGGTGAGGCATCCAAATGCTTGGGGGATTGCAGATCACTATATGGATTACACCCAGCTAAGAGGAATAACTGTGATTGATGATAGGATCAAGGTTTAAAGTGAATTCCATAAGGTGAAAGATGGTCTAAAATCAATAAGATAGGATGTGCCAAGAATGTGACGCACTGCATTAGGTCCAATAATCAACTGTACAAGTATGAGATGGAAAGACCTAGAAAACAATAGTTTATGTAAAAACAACAACAACAACAAAGCAAAACATGTTGTGGCCAATAACTGGTTCAATATGAGATGAGCATATTTGCTTAAAAAGTAAGTACTAATAAAAGTATTGTGATCACATTAACATTTTACTGGGTTCTTAACAAAGACTGAACAAATCTTTTTTCTTTTTTTAAAAATGTTTATTTATTTATTTATTTTGAGAGAGAGAGAGAGCGAGCGAATGCATGTGTGAGTGGGAAGAGGGGCAGAGAGACAGGAGAGAGAATTCCAAGCATGCTCTGTGCTGTCAGCACAGAATCCAACATGGTGCTCAATCCCATGAAACGTGAGATCATGGCCAGAGCTGAAATCAAGAGTCGGATGCTTAACCAACTGAACCACCCAGGCGACCCTCCTTTTTCTTTTTTAAGTATAACTGTTGGCTGACCAAGCACAGTGGGGAACAATTTTATTTGTCTGTGCTTTAGTTTAATTTCAAATTCAAGTCCCCTATCGCAATCTCTACAGGGTCTACTTTGCAGTTGTCAGTGGCTTCCATACCTTGTTCAGCTAGGTTCACTCGCCACATGGTTTGAATCTCCTGCAGGCCCTTGTAGGTGCTCCTCTGCTCATCTGTTGGAGAGCCCCCCAGTCCTCAAGGAGACATCCTTCTTTCCAAATAGGTCAGTCTTCTTATGGCTCTGCACACACGCTATGGCCATTTGCTCTTTCATTCATTTTTTCCTGTACCCCTTGGCCAGCCACTATGTGCTAGGCACTGTTGCAGGAACTGGGTGTTCAGTAATGAACAAGGCACGGTCCCTGCCCTCATCAAGCTAATGTTCTCATGTGGGTAGGCAAATCCTAAACAAAAACTAAAAAAAAAAGATTAAAAAAAAAAAGGTATGAAAAGTTACCAGGTACTTGAAAAGCCTTCCACTTGCCTAGACTTCTCTGAATGTCACCTCCTGCCTCCTAATCCAGCTCAAGTGCTTTTCCCTTGAAAGCAGAAAACTGCCCCAGCTCTGTCTTCCCTGAACTTCTGGTGCCCAGGGGCTTGTAACACATAATTAACACTCAACTGGTCTCTAATTGTTTCCCCAGCTAATTTTGCCTCCCAACAGGCTGTAGGAGACATAAGCTCTTTGAAGTTATAGGATATACCTTCAATTTAAATATATTCAGTTCATCTCTGTCTAGAGTGCTCTTTAAAGGGAAATGCAAAGCACAGTTAAAACACAAGGAGGTTTTAAAGCTGATTCCCAGATAACAAGAGAACTTCCAGTGTCTCTAAATTCCTCTAGAATAAGAATGTAAAGTTAGAACAATAGTTTGTTTATTTGCTGAACCTACCTCCTCCAAAGAGTCCTAGACTCTGTAAGGAGATCCTTAAGGCAACAAACATACCTTACATGGAGTAGTTGTCGGATTAGAGGGAACAGCAGGAGAGAAGCATCCACCAAGCTCAAAAAGGGAGGAAACATAAGGGCAAACAATGGCAAACTCAGAAAAATGCTCAATCCAAAGCTGAGGCCAAACAACATTCTTTGGGGCCCTCATGTTCTATAGAATAAAAGCGCCAAACTGCCCCCTACTGAAACAATACAAATGGCCATCAACGGAGGACCGCAAAGAAATAGTGGCACCTTCATATGGTGGGCCGGCATGTGGGAGGAGTAAAAGTAGGTGAAGCTACATACACTGACATGAAGAGATGGCCACTACTACTTGCTTTAAGAAGCAGATCTCAGAACAATGCAGATAATATGATCCTTTTCATTTAAGAACTATGTTTATATATGTGTAGAAAAATGCACATAGAAATATATACCAAACTGTTAACAATGGTATTTCTGGGGATGGGGTCATAGGCAATGGAGTGGAGGAGAGAGACAGGCAGGGGAATTTAAGAATTTTTATAACTTCTGGGGAGGGGCCAAGATGGCAGAACAGCATGGAAGTCTTTTTTGCATCTCATGTCCGTGAAATACAGCCAGATCAACACTAAACCATCCTGCACACCTAGAAAACTGATTTGAGTATTAACACAACAATCTGCACAACCTGAACCACAGAACTCAGCAGGTATGCAGCAAGGAGAGGTGAACTGACGAAGAGAGAAGTGGCGGAGGGCAGGAAGCTGTTTTTGCTTGCTGACAGAGGACGGAGACGGAGAGGAGAGTATGGGAAAAGCACCCCCCAAAAGCAGCTGGAGAGAAAGTGGAAAAGTGGAAACAGCCGCAGGGACTGAACAAAAAAGGGAGAAAAGAGAAAGCAGATGGTTTAAGTTCCATGAAGACTCTATAAATAGGGGGAGTCCAGAGTCCGAAACACCACAGCTCAATACCTGGCAGTGCTCTGGTGAGAAGGGTGAATCCCCAGGAGCAGAGTGAAGTCCGGAGGTCTTTGGGCCACATGGGAGACAAGGTTCCCCTGCTGAAAGGACATTTGGTAGAAGCTGTGTGGCCACCCGGTCCCAGCAGACCCCAGAGAATGGCCGCATTCGCTGGTGCTGGAAGAAGGTCGTTAAGGGTGAAGACTGGTGCCAGATGTGTGTTGTGATTTTCCATAATCCCTGAAATGCTGCTGCTACACAATCGCATGAACTTTTTCTGGGGCGGGCTGGCACCCAGCCTTAGTCTCTGGGCGTCGGCAGCAGCATGGTCCCGTAAATGTTCCTGAGTGCAGCCTGCACCTGGCCTTTGCTCGGTGAGACCCTCCCCCAGAAGGTCTGAGTGTTTCAAAGCTGCGGTCCCTCAGAAGTAAGGGGTTGGGAAACACAGCCGCATCTGAGATAAAACTCAGGAGGGAGGTGCTGCCTGGCAACCTGATGGCTTGGTCGCGGAGAGTGTAAAAGTGGGGAGTGACTGGAAGCCGGAGACAAAAGACAGGTGTATGATCACCGATCGGGGAGGACAGAGATACTAGAGACTGGGTAGCTGGGTGTCGCCATTTTCATCCCTCCGACGCATGCGCATAGACACCTACAAGCGCGACAACAAAACCACCCCAGTAAGATAAGCAGCGCCATCTAGTGGAGAACGGAATCATCACACTAAGCTGCGCCCAGCTGGGTCAACCTCGCTCTTCATGAACACCACAACTCTCTCTGCCTGCTTAGTTTGTGGACTATAAAGTGCTTCACAGTTTGACTTCTCGGGGAAAACAATGTAATTTCAATCGTATTTCAGTCTGTGCGCTGGTCCATCTATTCAATTTTCTCTCTTTTTTTTCCATTTCATTTCTTTTTTTTTTGTAAGCACACAAAGAGAAAAAAATCATTTTTATTTTCAATTTTTATTAAAAATATTTTTCTTTTTTTTAATATATGAAATTTATTGTCAAATTGGTTTCCATACAACACCCAGTGCTTATCCCAAAAGATGCCCTCTTCAATACCCATCACCCACCCTCCCCTCCTTCCCACCCCCCATCAACCCTCGGTTTGTTCTCAGTTTTTAAGAGTCTCTTATGCTTTGGTTCTCTCCCAAAAATATTTTTCTTTAAATTTTTCTACTATATTTTTTACTTTCTTGTAAATCTTTCAAACTCTATTTTACTTCCAACATTTCATATTATTCTATTTCATTGTATTCATTTTTTAAAATTTTCAAATGTTTTCCTTTTTTTTCTTTTTCTTTTTTCCTTTTTTCTCTAATCTATCAAGCTCCTTTCAACAACCAGACCAAAGCACACCTAGGATCTAACGTCATTTATTTGAATTTTGTGTGTGTGTGTGTTGTTTTTAATTTTTTAATTTAATTTTTTTTACTTTATTCATTCCTTTTCTTCCTTCAAAATGGCAAAATGAAGGAATTCACCCCAAAAGAAAGAGCAGGAAGAAATGACAGCCACGGACTTAACCAACACAGATACGAGCAAGATGTCTGAACCAGAATTTAGAGTCACGATAATAGGAATACTAGTTGGGGTTGAAAATAGATTAGAATCCCTTTCTATGGAGATAAAAGAAGTAAAATCTAGTCAGGATGAAAAAAAAAATGCTATAACTGAGCTGCAATCTTGAAATGATGCCACGGCAGCAAGAATGGATGAGGCAGAGCAGTGATTCAGCAATATAGGGGAGAAACTTGTGGAGAATAATGAAGCAGAAAAGAAGAGGGAGACTAAGGCAAAAGATCACGATTTAAGAATTAGAGAAATCAGTGACTCATTAAAAAGGAACAATATCAGAATCATAGGGGTCCCAGAAGATGAAGACAGAGGGAAAGGGGTAGAAGTGTGATGTGAGCAAATCATAGGGGAAAACTTTCCTAACCTGGGGGAAGACACAGACATAAAAATACAGGAAGCACAGAGGACTCCCATTAGTTTCAACAAAAACCGACCATCAGTAAGGCATATCATTGTCAAATTCACAAAACACTCAGGCAAGGAAAGAATCATGAAAGCATCAAGGGAAAAAAGTCCTTAACCTACAAGGGAAGACAGGTCAGGTTTGCTGCAGACCTATCCACAGAAACTTGTCAGGCCAGAAAGGAGTGGCAGGATATATTCCATGTGCTGAATCAGAAAAATATGCAGCCAGGAATTCTTTATCCAGCAAGGCTGTCACTCAAAATAGAAGGAGAGGTAAAAAGTTTCCTAGACAAACAAAAATTAAAGGCGTTCATGACTACTAAACCACCCTGCAAGAAATTTTAAGGGGGAGTCTCTGAGGGGAGAAAAGATGAAGAAAAAAAAAGCAACAAAGACAAGAAAGGACCAGAGAACACCACTAGAAACTCTAACTCTACAGGCAACATAGTAGTAATCAAAAATCTCCCCAAAAACAAGAGTCCAGGGCCAAATGGCTTTCCAGAGGAATTCTATCAAACATTTAAAGAAGAGTTAACACCTATTCTCTTGAAGCTGTTCCAAAAATAGAAATTGTCTTGAAGCTGTTCCAAACTCTTTCTATGAAGCCAGCATTACCTTGATTCCAAAACCCCACTAAAAAGGAGAACTATAGACCAATTTCCCTAATGAACATAGAAGCAAAAATCCTCAACAAGATATTAGCCAACTGGATCCAATAATGCATTAAAAAAATTATTCACCAGGACCAAGTGGGATTTATACCTGGGATGCAGGGCTGGTTCAGTATCTGCAAAATGTGATTCATCACATCAATAAAAGGACAAGAACCACATGATCCTCCAATAGATGCAGAGAAAGCATCTATTGACAAAATACAGCACCCTTTCCTGATAAAAAACCCTCAAGAAAGCAGGGATAGAAGGATCATACCTCAAGATCATAAAAGCCATATATGAAAGACCCAACGCTAATATCATCCTCAATGGGGAAAAACTGAGAGCTTTCCCACTAAGGGGAAACAAGACAGGGATATTCACTCTCACCACTGTTATTCAACATAGTGTTGGAAATCTTAGCCTCAGCAATCAGACAACACAAATAAATAAAAGGCATCCAAATCAGCCAGGAGGAGGTCAAACTTTCACTCTTCACAGATGACGTGATAGTCTATATGGAAACCCCAAAAAATTCCACCAAAAAACTTCTAGAACTGATCCATGAATTCAGCAAAGTCGCAGGATATAAAATCAATGCACAGAAATCGATTGCATTCCTATACACCAACAATGAAGTAACAGAAAGAGGAATCAAGGAATCGATCCCATTTACAATTGCACCAAAAACCATAAAATACCTAGGAATAAATCTAACCAAAGAGGTGAAAAATCTATACACTGAAAACTATAGAAAGCTTATGAAAGAAATTGAAGAAGACACACACACACACAAAAAAAAAAAAAAAAATGGAAAAAGATTCCATGCTCCTGGATAGGAAAAATAAATATTGCTAAAATGTCAATACTACCCAAAGCAATTTACATATTCAATGCAATACCTATCAAAATAACACTAGCATTCTTCACAGAGAACAAACACTCCTAAAATTTATATAGAACCAGAAAAGACCCCAAATACCCAAAACAATATTGAAAAAGAAAACCAAAGCTGGAGGCATCACAATCTCAGATTTTTTTTTTCTTTTTTTTTTTTAATTTATTTTTGAGACAGAGAGAGACAGAGCATGAACGGGGGAGGGGCAGAGAGAGAGAGAGACACAGAATCAGAAGCAGGCTCCAGGCTCTGAGCCATCAGCCCAGAGCCCGACACGGGGCTCGAACTCACGGACCGCAAGATCGTGACCTGAGCCGAAGTCGGATGCTTAACCGACTGAGCCACCCAGCCGCCCCACACAATCTCAGATTTTAAGCTGCATTACAAACTGTAATCATCATGACAGTATGGTACTAGCACAAAACCAGACACTCAGATCAATGGAACAGAATAGAGAACCCAGAAATGGACCCACAAACATATGGCCAACTAATCTTTGACAAAGCAGGAAAGAATATCCAATGGAATAAAGACAGTCTTTTCAGCAAGTGGTGCTGGGAGAACTGGACAGTGACATGCAGAAGAATGAACCTGGACCACTTTCTTACACCATACGACCTAAATGTAAGACATGAAGCCATCAAAATGCTAGAGGAGAAAGCAGGCAAAAACCTCTTTTACCTCGGCCCCCGCAACTTCTTACTCAACACGTCTCCAGAGGCAATCGACACAAAAGCAAAAATGAACTATTGGGACCTCATCAAAATAAAAAGCTTCTGCACAGTGAAGGAAACAATCAGCAAAACTAAGAGGCAACCGATGGAATAGGAGAAGATATTTGCAAACGACATATCAGATAAAGGGTTAGTATCCAAAATCTATAAAGAACTTATTGAACTCAACAACCAAAACACAAAGAATCCAATGAAGAAATGGGCAAAAGACATGAATAGACACTTCTCCAAAGAAGAATCCAGATGGCCATGAAAAAATGCTCAACATCACTCATCATCAGGGAAACACAAATCAAAACCACAATAAGATACCACCTCACACCTGTCAGAATGGCTAACGTTAACAACTCAGGCAATGACAGATGTTGGTGAGGATGCAGAGAAAGAGGATCTCTTTTGCACTGCTTGTGGGACTGCAAACTGGTGCAGCCACTCTGGAAAACAGTATGGAGGTTCCTCCAAAAACTAAAAATAGAAAAACCCTATAACCCAGTAATTGCACTACTAGGTATTTATCCAAGGGATACAGGTATGCTGTTTTGAAGGGGCACATGTGCCCCAGTGTGTATAGCAGCACTATCAACAATAGCCAAAGTATGGAAAGAGCCCAAATGTCCATTGATGGATAAATGGATTAAGAAGATGTGGTATATATATACAACAGAGTATTAGTTGGCAATCAAAAAGAATGAAATCTTGCCATTTGCAACTATGTGGATGAAACTAGAGGGTAGGTATTATGCTAAGCGAAATTAGTCAGAGAAAGACAAATATCATATGACTCCACTCATATGAGGACTTTGAGACAAAACAGATGAACATAAGGGAAAGGAAGCAAAAATCATATAAAAACAGGGAGGGGGACAAAACATAAGAGACTCTTAAATATGGAGAACAAACAGAGGGTTACTGGAGGGGTTGTGGGAGGGGGGATGGGCTAAATGGGTAAGGGGCATTAAGGAATCTACTCCTGAATACTATATGATAACTAACTTTTATGTAAATTAAGAAAAAACAAATAAATAAAAAGAAAGGGGGAAAATATTTCTGTAAAGGGTTTAATATCCAAAATTCATAAAAACCCCTGAAAATGCAACAGAACAGGACTGAACCAAAGACTTGAGCATGACCCCAGGACTGATCTAGGTGGAAGTGTGTGTGGGTGGGGGAAGGTACCAGCTCTCTTCTCTAGGATTGCTAATTATGAAGATGAAACAAACCTAGGGATGCCATGTGAGGAAAGACTGCCCCAGAGCAGAGCCAACAGAAAGAAAAGCAGTGTTAAGATGAAGAGAAAACTTAAGCCCTGAGACCATACTCCTTGAGCTGAAGCATGTCTAAAGCCAGCATTCCAATTAATTGTCCAGTTACATGAGCCAATAAAATTTTTTTTGTTAAGCTAAAAATAAAAGATATTACACATGAATGACCCACAGATGAAGCTCTTCCTTCCACTGCCATATTGAATTGTGTTATTTAGCTTTCCTTGTGCCCCTGGCCTATCCCAGTGGTTAGTACCGTGTTTTGCATGTAATAGACACAGAAGAATGTTTGTTAAATTAAGTGACACCATTAAAATATCTTTCAAATTCTTTCCTTAAAAAAAGGATTTTTATAACTTCTGAGCTCTTGTACATTATATATATATATATATATATATATATATATATATATATATAGTTTTCTTAGCATGAGCATCTATTGCTTTAGGAAAATAATAAACAGTTAACAAAAGCAGCCAGAGTTTTCATTAATCTGTCTTTTGGAGAAGACACACATGTTGTAGAGAACTAGATTATTACTATGTTTGGTTTGCCCCCTGGAGAATTATAGATACTCAGAGTGGTTCCTGGATTTGTACCGGTGCCCTGATAGCACATGGAAGGACCTCTGAAGAGAAAACCTAAGCATTTGCCCACAGGCTGTACATGGCTATGCCCTAGAAGACATTCTTAAGCAGAACAAAAGCATATCCAAGCCAAAGATATGGCGGGGCACACAGCAGAGAGACGAGGGGGCAGCTAGAAGCCTGTTTCATGAGTTTGCTTCCTGAATGCAATTCAAGGATCCACTGAACTGATTCCTTGACAAGTTTTTGTTTTGCTTTGTTTTGTTTTGTTTTGTTTTGTTTTTAAATGAATGAGCTACTGGAAAAATATGTACAAATAAAATTTTTTTAGGATTTTTTTTTTGAGAGAGAGAGAGCACGAGAGTGCAAGTGGGGGAGAGGCAGAGAGAGAGAGGGAGAGAGAGAATCGCAAGCAGGCTCTGCACCCAGAGGGGCTCCATCCCACTACTGTGAGATCATGACCTCAGCTGAAATCGAGTTGTACTCTCAACTGACTGAGCCACCCAGGTGCCCCTAAATAAAGTTTTTATATCAACCATAATTTTAGGTAGTAAGGGAAAACAATATTTAAGAGATGTAGGGGTCAAGAACATGGCTTTAGAAAGATAGAGATATTTTGAATTCTGAGTTTGCCACTTACTAGCTTTGTGATCTGGGGTAAATTGAGTCACTTCTCATTGTCTTCCTCTTACATCTCCTGAGTCTCTTCTGGGGGCTCTTCCTCCTCTTTCCAGCCCTGGAATGTTGGTGGTCCCAAAGCCCTGGTCTTCCCCCTTCCCTGGGTGATAGTATCTCCCTGTGACATGCACATCAACAAATCAGGCCACACCTCACCCTTCAGCTATGTGCTCTGACTGACACCTTTCAATGGATCTCCATTTCCCACACACTAACATCCTTTAACATGCAATACATGGCACCTCAAAATCTGGTTCTGGTTTCTCTCTCCAGTCTCACTGTTCACACATTGCCCTCTTCCCTCCCTGCTCCAATTGTACCAATCACTTTTCATTTCCTAGACTCACCATTGTATGTGTTCTCTTAACCCTGGGCCTTTATAACTACTGTCTCCTCAGCCCCAGCTCTCCTCTCTCCTCTTCTCTTGGCTAATTCATCATTCTTTAGATCTTCACTCATGCCTCACTTTTTTCGAGAAACCCTCCTTAATCCTCCTGGTCTAGGCTGTGTCTTATCACCCAACCCAGTGATTTCCTGGTACCGCACTCCTCATGCTTCACTGAATAATTTATTGACACATTCAGATTGTTCAACAGATCATGCACACAGTGAAAGCAAGGGCTGTGTTTGTCTTGTTTGTCACTGTATACTTAGAATATAATATATAACCCCCAATCCTGGCACTCAATAGCATTATGATAGATACTTGTTGAATAAAGCACTGTTACGATTGCTATGATAATATCAGCAAGGTGAAATAATGGTTGAGAATTGGTCTCTGGATTCAAACATAGCCCTACTGCTTAACAGTTGTGCAATGTTTGGCAAGTAAATTAGTTTGTATGTGTCTCAGTTTCCTCATCTGTCACTCCATCTAAAATGCTTAGGTGTGGGGCACCTGTGTGGCTTTGTCGGTTGAGCATCCAACTTTAGCTCAGGTCACTATCTCACAGTTCATGAGTTCGAGCCCCACATTGGGCTCTGTGCTAACAGCTCAGAGCCTGGACCTTGCTTCGGATTCTGTGTCTCCCTCTCTCTCTGCCCCTCCCCTGCTGATGCTCTGTCTCTGTCTCTCTCTCTCAAAAATAAACAAACATTAAAAAAATTTTTAAAAAATACTTAGGTGAAATGACAGACTAAATGAAATAATGTTTTTTGTTACAAAGCAAGTGCTCAATAAATACTGGTTATTTTAACACTTAGAAATACTTAGCAGTACGTGGCACATAATAAGAACTTAATAAAAGTTATTATTACTGTATTTTTTGTAATGATAAAAATAATCTCTAATTAGTTTTAAAAGTTT
Organism: Panthera uncia; assembly: GCF_023721935.1. NCBI lineage: Eukaryota > Metazoa > Chordata > Mammalia > Carnivora > Felidae > Panthera > Panthera uncia. The sequence continues at coordinate 56,304,779 of NC_064818.1, read as the reverse complement.
AGATTTTTGAGTATAGATTTTCTCAAACCGCAGCATATTGGCACTTAGCAAGTCAGAATGTCTAGCAGCTATTTTCCTCTAGGAAAGTATTTGACTTCTTGGATAGAAAATTATTAGGGACATTAAGAGAGTGAGGAAGGAAAACCAATTGTGTTCAGTGGTAATAATGTTTCGGATCTCAAGTTTTGCAGTACAATGGTTGGAGTTTTACGAGGCCTTTGTTCTAAATGATGGTTCTCAAACTCTGGTGAGTATCTGCATCTACTGGTAGCTCGTTAAACTACTGATCAATCAGCTCTATCCTGTAGGTGGTTCTGGGATGGGGCCTGGGTCCATGGACTTGAACCAAGCTGCCCTGGTAATTCTGATGCACGCTGAAGTTTAAGAACCTGTGATCTAATAAAAATCAACAGGTTAAAATCAACCCTTATGCCTTGTGGCATAAGAGCAGGGGGCTCTTTGTTTCAAGTCTTTGTTGGGAGTTGCCTTTTAGGGGCTCTGAATGGCTGGTCTCTGGGAGATGTCTCTCTGCAGGGAGTGGCCTCTGAGGACTACTGTTACCTGAAGAAGAATCCTGGAGCCAGCTGGCTCCACTTCCAATTGAAACGGCTGCTGAGAACCGGCTCTGGGCCTGTTGGCCAAGGGGGAGAGGAACTCCCCCCCAAAAGTGCTGGGAGCACTGTTAGGAGCCCTTGCTGGAGGTGCTGGTGCAGGTAGCAACAGGGAGCAGCAGTGCTTCTCAAAGTGGGGCCCCAGGATCACCTGCATCCAGAATCACCCAGAGAGTTTGTTAAAATGCAGATTCCTTGGACCCACTCACTCCAGACCTACTGAATCAAGATCTGCATTTTAAATGAACGTCACAGATTTTTCCAAGGCATGTAAAAGTGGGAGAGCCACTGACAGATGGTTGAAGAGACCTTGAGATACCAGCGTGTTCAGTCTCTGAAGTCTGGAGCACAGTGGCGTTTCGTTTCCTTTTATCACACTCCCTTTCCCAGTAATTTGGCAAAGTTGGAGGCCCAGACACTCTGCTCAGAATCTCAGACAGACTTCTCAGATCTTAACTGGTCACCAGCCCTCAAAGACCAAGAGGGTGTAACTCGGAAAAGGTTTTTGCTAATCAAAGCATAACTTCCTTGGAGTTATTAAGTGTTATGCACTTCTCTGAGGACTAGAGTGGGCATTCAGTTTCCAGGAGCTGTCTGGTTACAATGATTTTCTTTTGAGAGAAATCTCAGTTGTGGTCGGTGGGTCTTGTCTGGATCACTCTTGAGGGAGGGCCCTGCAAAGGGCGGCACGGCCGTCCTGGCTCACTTGGCTCAGGTGAGCAAAACATTTTGTAGATGACATCTACTCTCCTTATCTGTCAAACACAGATAGATGAGCAGGGACTTGGTTGCCACAGGGGATCTTACCGCCTTGCTTTTCCCATCAAAGTCTGTCAGGATTTGTAACTTGAAGAAATGAAAGGGGGTTCAGGAGAGAGACAGTTTCTAACGAGCTGTCAGCAGGGCCCCCCTGTGGGCTGGAAGCCTTGCTCTGTGTCAGTCTGCCTCTGCACTGACTTTATTCCAATGCTATTAGGGTAAGATCCTTGAGTCTTTCTCAGAGAAAGTGGCCTGGGGCTGAGAGGGACAGATTCATAAGTAATTTCTCTCATTATACACTTGCAGTGCTTACTCACCATTTCAAAGAGGAAGAGCTATCCCAGCCGACTCTTGAGAATTTTTCCCTAGACAGAATGCACATCCCTCCTACAAAGGCTTAATCGGCATGCTTTTTGCAATTACCTAAAATGGAGGAGACCTGGCTCTCAGCAAGGCTCAGTTGTAGGGCCCTTCTGTCCTTAGTGACTTCTAGAGCTGGACAAGGGAGAATTTACATAATGCTAATATAGAGACTCTTCTAGAAGTAGGATCTACTTACATGGGTGAGTTATCCAAGGAACTAGGGAGGTTGTTAGTGTCAATGCCAAGTATATCATTGGATTGGATGGTATCTAGAGAAGTCAGAACAACATAATTCCAGTAATCCCGGAGTCGAGAAGTGACAGGTTGAATAACAAAAATGCCAGGTGCCCTAGCAGTTTTTGTTTTGTGTAGGTATTATAGATATGTTTTATTTTTGTCAGCCACTATAATATTTATTATAAAATTATGCATTCAAGATTATAATATTAAAATAATAATTAGTTTAAATAGCCTATTATCCAGGATTACAAATGGTATGACAGCCAGCAGCCCTGGAATGTATTTTGAATACTTACACAAGTAGCGCATGGATACATTCTTGTAAAATATTTGGAAGCTTACACAGTGAAAAGCCCCTTACCCGCCCATTCTTCTTCCCAGAGGTAACCACTGTCAACAGTTTGGTAAGTATCCCTCAGTGATCTTTCTAAACATTTACATACCCATGGATGTATATATGCACACTTATCTTTTCAGATAAATGAGATCATACATCACATATTGTTAGGTAACTTTAAAGAATTTAACAATCCATACCTTGGAGATATTCTCATGGCAGTAGATATAAGTCTTCCTCATTTGCTTTATTCGTTGGCACAGTATTGCATTATATGGATGTGCCCTGCTTATGTGATCATTCACTAATTGGCGGACACTAAAATTGTTTCCAACATGTTTGCTCTTACAAATAATGCCGCAATGAGCCTTTGTGCACATACATCTTTGTATACATATTCTGGTAGAATGGATTCCTGAAAACAGAACTACAGCTATTTTTACATGTGTTTATTATACCCTATATCTAACTCTCCTCATCTCTTATTTCCATCAATGATTCTTAACCCTACCAGTACATTAGATTTACCTAGGGAACTTTAAAAAGTTAGGGCACCTGGGTGGCTCATTTGGCTAAGCGTCTGACTTCGGCTCAGGTCATGATCTCACAGTTCGTGGGTTTGAGCCCCACATTGGGCTCTCTGCTGTCAGCTCAGAGCCTGCTTCGGGTCCTCCACCTCCCTCTCTCTCTGCCCCCCCCCAAAAAAAATAAATAAACACTTAAAACAAATTACATAAGCCCAAGCGGCACTCTAGACCCACTGAATCAGAATCTTTGGGAGTAGGACTCGGGATTTGGATTTTCAGAAAAAAATCTGAAAATTCTCACGTGCAGTAAGGATGAAAGAATTGTTGACCTATACATTAAACAAAATAAAACAGAACTCTAGGGTATTTTAAGATAGAACAACCAATTATTACAGAAACAGAGTCAGTCAAATAGGAGTAATCTTTGTTTACCTCTGAAAACAGCTTTAGTAAATCAAGTTATCTAGGTGAAAATAAATAATATTAAATCTGATGTTTAATAGTTGTATTGCATTTTTATCTCCTGAAAATGTCTTTTGTTATTATTGTTTTAAATCTCAGAGCATCTTCAATTCAAAGCTGTGAGCAAGGTGGGCTGGGCAGGAATGACCTTGTCCATTTTACATTCCTGGAAGCTGATGGGGGTAAAATGATGCTCCTCAATTTTAATGTGCTCAGAAAAAAATCTGAGGATCTTCTCAATGTGCAAATGCTGACTTAGTAGGCCTGGGGGTGGGGAGCTGAGATTTTGCATTTCTAACAAAGCATCTAGCTAGGTGATGCTGATGCCATTGGTCCAGGACCACACTCTGATTAGTAAACACCTAGATAAAAGGTAATGAGCTGAATACAATGGGGAACCCAATCCAATAGCAGACATGGGGTGTCATCAAAACAATGAACACATGACACAACAAAGAAAAGAGTGTAAGGAGAAGGGATGCAGGGTGGGCAAGGATGGAGGGCAAAGGATCCCTTCTCCTACATCCTAGAATCCCAAGCCCTAAACAGGGGCACATTTGTAAATCATTTAATAAAACCAATTAGATCTTTAAATTAAAACATATATGTGTGTGTGTGTGTGTATGTGTACATATATATATATATAT
>NC_064818.1:56246481-56300733 GCF_023721935.1 Panthera uncia | reverse complement strand
ATATATATATATATATATATATATATATATTACTAATGGAAATTAGATTTTTCAATTGATGTTTTGGTGTTTTTGTCTTTTGGAAAAAAAGAACTAGAAGCAATAAGAAAATAATAAATTAAAGATATTATTTTTAATGGGCCATTTTTTCTTGAATACATTGGCTGCCTAAACGGATTCCAGAAATGTAAGCTTAATATGTGCAAGTTGTAGGATCTAAGAGGTGCTGCTGGGGCAGGAATTAGAAGATGGATTCTACCCATGCTGGAGGGAATGTTCTGAGAGGGGAAGAATCAGCCTCAACTACATTCATTCCCTCTATTATATACTTTCATGTCCCTTTTCCACTAAGCCACATAGCACTTACCAAGGCTGTGATGTTCATAATTTCATTTATGCAGTGTTATTATGTGTCTTCTCCATCAGATTAGAGAAGCCATGAGGACAAGGACTTAGCCTTTTTGTTCACCATGTTATCCTTAACACCTAGTGCAATGCCTGACGGATAGTAGATGGTCAATAATTATTAACTGAATGAATTAAATGCATGAATGAATAAATCGTGAAAAAGAAAAGGTAGTATTATGTTATGATTTGAAGTTAAATTAGGGTTAAAACTAAAAAAAAACAAAACTCTCAAGAAGTCTATAGGTCCATTGCGTTAGCCACATGGAAGATTAAAACTCACACAATCTTTCCCCTCTAAATAATTTTGATCTTGTTATGTAATTCTTCTCTGTAAGCCCTTATGCCTCTTCCATTTCTAGAGCAGATGTCTTTCTGTTTAGAACTTGGAACCGTTGTATGGAAAGTTTATGATGTCAGAAAACAAATATAGTGACTTCATTGAAGGAACAAGGACTGCCTGTGGTCTTTTAAAACACAATTCAAGAACTAATAATACATTTTTAAATTAAAGTAAATTAAATTAAATTTTATCTTAGTTTTATTTGTTTTGAGAGAGAGAAAGGGAGCACATGTGAGAGCTAGTGGGGGAGGGGCAGAGATAGAGAGGGAGAGAGAGAATCCCAAGTGGGTTCCATGCTGTCAGCGCAGAGCCCAATGCAGGGCTCAATCTCACCAACCATGAGATCATGACCTGAGTCAAAATCAAGAATCAGATGCCTAACCGAGTCACCCAGGTGCCCCAGTAATACATTTTAAACATTTAAAAAATATGCTCTACCTCAAAGGGATACTGCAGGATTAATTTTCAGGTATGATTTAACATAACATATTCTCTAGAATAAAAGCACAATGTAATTTCTAATAAGCATAACATCTAATTAATTCTTTCATTGGATAAATTTTTATCACGTGACTGGCAACATGGCACAGTGGAGCAGGGGCCCTGAAGCTAGACTGTCTGTATTCACATCCCCACCATTGTCTAGCTGTGCTAGCTTGGGCAAATTGCTCAAATGCTTTTTTGCTTCAATTGCCTCACCTGTTAAGTGGGATAATAAGACTAGCTACTTCAGCTGTTACTGCAGTTTGTTAGTGTTTGTTAGTGTTAGTGTTTGTAAAGCACTTAGGACAGTACCTGGCATATAGTAAGCACTATATGCACGGTTTTAAATAAACAACCCCCTGTAATGTGCCAGGCAGGTATGAAGCTCAAACTGGCCTCCAGGAAAGTAGTGAACTAGTACCTACTAAACACTTGTTATGTATCAAGCACTGATCCTTAGGCAATCTTGCATTAAGTCTTATGACAACCCTCATGGAAGTATTGTTCTCATTCATTCATTCAGCCAATATTTATTGTCGGGAACTGTTTTATTTACATCCTGGGATATAGAGTCCGGGATTTACATTTTTAAAAATCACTATTTTATCAACAAGTGATTTTTAATAGTTCTCTTGATTTCCAGGTTAGCTCTAAACCACCACATTATTCTTTATTAAAAGTAGTTTCTCCTAACTTCTGAAGTTTTAACTGACTATATCTGTCGTGCTTTGGAGAACTATTTTTTTCCGGTTCTACTTATTTATTGTTAGAGACTATCTTTTTTAAAAAATAATTTATTTAGGGGCACCTGGGTGGCTCAGTTGGCTAAGCATCCGACTTCAGCTCAGGTCATGGTCTCACAGCTCGTGAGCTTTATTTCTGAAGGAGAGAGACAGACAGAGAGTGAGCTTTGGATTCTGTGTCCCTCTCTCGCTCTGCCCCTCCCCTGCTCATGCTCTGTCTGTTTCTCTCTCAAGAATAAATAAACATTAAAAAAATTCATTTATTTTTATACTTTAGCTAGATAACATACAGTGAAATGGTTTCAGAAGTAGAATTCAGTGTCTCATGACTTATATCCAACACCCAGTGCTCGTCACAAGTACCCTCCTTAATACCCATCACCCATCTCCCACTTACCTCCCTCTGTCAACCCACAGTTTGTTCTCTTTGGTTAAGAGTCTCTTGTGATTTGTTTCTCGTTCTTCTCTTTTTCCTTCCTCTTCCCATATGTTCAGGTTTTGTTTCTCAAATTCCACATGACTGAAATCATATATTTGTCCTGTGATTGACTTATTTCACTTAGCATAATACATTCTAACTCCATTACCGTCTCTGTATTCTTGTGAAATCTCTTTCAAATATGTTTTTTTCAATAAAAACTTGATTTTTTACATTATAAAATGATACATTTGTTGGAAAGTGTCACTGTTCACTATTTTTCTGTTAAAGCAACACTGCAATGCACAGCTGTATACACCTCTGTACCTACCTATCTTGTCAAACTTGTATAAGTGTCTTTAGGATAGATCCCTAGAGAAGAAATTGCTTGGTAAAATGGTATGCCTATTTTAATTTTCACCAATATTGCCAGGAAAAACTTTCATGAATCAACATCCTTACCAATAGTGCATGAAAGTGCCTTCTCTCCTGTACTCTCAACAATGTCATTTATCAATATGTAAAAATTTTTGTCAGTCTGGTGGACAAAAATGGGTAAATTGGTATGGTTTCAATTTAATAATAAGGATGATTTGGGTTATGTTTGTTTGCCATTTGTATTTATTCTTTCTTGATTCATTTTTTATATCCTTAATTCATTTTTCTATTGGTACAATGAAGCTCTGAGCATATAATAGATATGACTGATAAGCATGCTCCAAATATTTTTTCCAAGTCATCATATTTCTGTTTATGGTGTCCATCACCATACAAAGTCAGTTTTGTTTTTCTTTATGGCTTCTGAGATTGTGTCATGATTGGGAAAGTCTCTTCTACTCTAATTCTGTTTTTAAAAATCTCCTTTATTTTCTGGGGCACTTGGGTGGCTCAATCAGTTAAGCGTCCAACTCTTGGTTTCATCTCAGGTCACGGTATCACAGTCGTGGGTTTGAGACCTGCGTTGGGCTCCTTGCTGTCAGCACAGAGCCTGCTTGGGATTCTCTCTCTCTCTGCTCCTACCCCACTCGCTCTGTCTCTCTCGCAAAAATAAACTTAAAAAAATAAAAATCTCCTTTAGTTTCCATATTTTGCTAGTAGTTTAAAATATTTAAATCTTTTTAAAAAAAATTTAATGTTTATTTTTAAGAGAGACAGAGACAGAGACAGAGTGTGAGCTCTGAATCTGAAACAGGCTCCAGGCTCTGAGCTGTCAGCACAGAGCATGATGCAGAACCCATGAACTGTGAGATCATGACCTGAGCCAAAGTTGGACGCTTAGCTGACTGATCCACCCAGGCATCCCTAAAATATTTAAATCTTAAATCCATCTAGAGTTTATTTTTGTTTTCACTTGGTACAAAAGAAAAAGCCAAATTTTTTTTATCTTAAATGAATGTGACAAGATAATTAAGTTACTTTAGATGAAGCTCTGTGCTTGAAAAGATGCAGTTTCTAAAAGCACATGCTACCCTGAAAGAGTCCTAGAAGCACACATATCTATAGCCAAAGCAGGGTCTTTGGGGAGGACAGTTTCCCTCAATATGCCAGTCCTCACCCATACTAGCTAAATAAAAATGCTACTGTGGTACCATTAATGATTTAAAATAGTACTTTATTTTCAGTAATTAATAGAAGTCAAGATTCTGAAAATCAATTGGCAAGTGTTTATATTTTAATGTAATAGTTTCCTTCATATAAATGTTTAATTATATGTTAGATGCAAATGACTTGTGAATGCACTTTATAGAGGCACTGCCCTTTCTGGCATATGTTCCCAAGTTTATAGAAAATGACTCATCTGTGGGCTAGAGAGCCACTGGGACAGAACCTCTATGAGGGCAGGAAAGATTAAAAAGAGAGGACATCTTTTGCTTTCCTTGTTCCACACATCCCTAGCCACAGGGCCATAGTCCTATATCAGTTTCCTGTTTTTGTCCAGTCAATCGATAAAGAAGCACTTTGGACACCATGAGATGTGGAAGATCGTTTTGAAGAATTCTGGATGAAAAAGTTCGAGAAATCTGTTGCTCAACAATGTGCACACAGTTAACACCACTGTACTATACGTACATTTTAAAATGGTTGAGATAGTAAATGTTATGTGTTTTCTTTTTACCACAATTAAATAAAAAGTCAATTCTGCCTTTTAGTTTTTGTTTTTCATCAACCAACACTTATTTGAGTACCTATTATGTACTAAATATATTCTTATAGAGGATACCAGGAAGTATAGTTGATAGTTTCAGTTCTCAAGGAACTAACAAGCAATTGAGTTGGAGGAGAAAGTTAAGTACCCATGAAGATGAACCATCTCAGGTAATATAATGATACCACAGGAGGAGAAAAGACACACAGTCTTATTTTTAGAAAAGGCAGGAATCTCTTTGGGCTACAGTTATAGAAATATTCGTTAGGTACTTAAATGCCTTTCAAAGGGCTTTAATATGTAGTTTCTAAAGTGACCCTTTTACTGCTAGATCTAGAAGACATTATCTCTGTTTAACAGATGAGGAAACAAAGGCTCAGAGGTTGTAATTTTTCCAAGTTCACACAGGGAGCTGGGAACTAGACCCCGTCTTCCAGCTCTTACTCCTGGCAGAATTTATTTAAATAGGCACTGAAGATTTGCTGCCACAAACGTTTTGAGGGTTAGAGCAGAATCCAAGTGTGCTATGGACACTATGGTTATATATTTGCTGAAATTAAAGATTATTCTCTCCTCTGTCATCCTGCCAAGGAGCGTGAAGTAACTTTTAGTACAAAATAAGTTGTTTTTTTTTTCTTGCTACTTACAGGATAGAGAAACTCAAATCATAGTCCAATAGAATGAGGACCAGCATACAAGCTTTCAGTTTCCCCGCCAGATATACATAGTCCCTTAGACAGCTACAGTCTCATGAAAGACATTCCTTACCATCATGTCTGACATCATACTTTAAGGTCATAATACAAGTGGTATAACTGAGGTAGGTCTGATCTGATCCAAGTGTGACAGAGAGGAAAGCTAACTCAGACAGCAGAATAAAGTCAGTGAATTAGGATTCAAAAGCAGTTATCAGGGCTAAGCCCATATGAGTTACACACATTTTTAAAACCACATCCTGCTAGTTCAGTAGATTGATTTCTATCCAGAAAGTGCAGGAGAATTAGGTCTGTTCATACAATAACCCTATCTGATTGCACAGGGTCAAGCTACTGTTTATCTTTCCTAGGCAGAACCCATATCCTGAGCATACTCTATGTTTTTCACCAGTTACTTCAAGGCAATACAGGCTCTGACCTTCTTTCTACCTAACCACCTAAACAATAAGAAAAAGACTCTAATTTTTTTTTCCTCTAAAGTATTAGGTAAAAGTAAACACACAGACACTGTAGTCAAGAGTGTCTTTTATTTTCCTTCTTATGAGCACTCAGCCTTTTGCAAAAGAAGGGCAGTGCTGCCCTCTACTGCTGGATGTTGAAATGTCAGCAATACGCTTCTATATACCTCACTAGCTGCGTGGAATAGATTAGGACAGTACATTACACTGCTTTTGATCTCTTTAGGAATTGTTTAAAAAGAAATATGTTCTTGGAAAGCCCATTTAATGTTTCCTTCATTATCTCTTCATCTACCTTCATCTTGTATCAAGCATAGGACGTTTGAACATGACCCAACTTAAAAAAGAAAAGGAGGGGCTCCTGGGTGGCTCAGTTGGTTGGGCATCCAACTTCAGCTCAGGTCATGATCTCTTGGTCTTGTGGGTTCAAGCCCTGCGTCGGGCTCTGTGCTGACAGCTCAGAGTCTGGAGCTTGCTTCGGATCCTGTGTCTCCCTCTCTCTTTGCCCCTCCCCTGCTCATGCTCTCTCTCTTTCAAAAATGAATAAATGCTAAAAAAACAAAAATTAAAAAAAAGGATATCCCAACCTGGGTGAGGGGTTAGGGAGAGGGAAGCTTAAGACCTTCTCTAGAAGTAAGAGGCTGTATTTGTCATGCATTTAGGGAGAAACAGGACAAGAAGAGGAAATTTTCTTATGACTTAAGGTCTACAGTCTTCCCACTCTTCTGTTATTTGAAGTGTCTTCATTTGCTTTTTGCTAAGTCTATCCATTTCCTTTTTGTTAAGTCTATCAATTTCCTTTGTGTTTTTTGACAGGAGACAATAGTCACCTTGAAATGTAGAGGGAATAGTGGAACAGTGTTTCTAAGACACTTTGTATTCTTCAGAAAGAGATAATATGGAAACACAAAGAGTTATTATTAACATTGTTATATTTTAATTAAATATTAAGTATGCTGTCTTGTTACCTTTAAGTTGCTTTGAGATTTTACAGATATCTACAGAGACTTTTTGGAGGACTCTAAATATTTAAAAACTTGTGCTCTCTGCTTTCTTTTCCATCTTTAAAAAATTTCAGAGTGTATGTCTGCAAGAGGCCAGGGCAGAGAAATTTCAGAATTAGCCTAACCATTACCCTAGAGCTACACAGGGACCAAAGTATAACTATATAACAACAACAACAACAACAACAACAACAACAACAACTTCTACAACTGTGTTAAAAGTGTGTGTGTGTCAGCACTAAGCAAAAATCTTTTTGTCCCAATTTACACTCAGCTATGTTAAGAGATTTACTCCCAAGTTTCAAAACTATTAAGAGGCAAAATTAGATTTTGATTGTGGGTGTGAAGCCTATGCATTGTTCTACTATGTAGCTCCTCATTCAAATCTCAAAGACAAGTGCTTGTAAACAACATCTGTGACGATGATGATGGTGAGAGCGAACATACTGAGTACTTACTGTCTTGCACGTCAGTGTTTTAAATTCATTTAATTACATTAAATCATCTAATCTTCACCTTGTGAGGTAGAACTATTATTATTTCCATGTTACAAATGAGGAAACTGAGGCATACAGAGGAAATCTAGTTCCAGAGGCCATGCTTTTAACCATACGCTATACTGCTTCTTAAGTACAAAAACTATATAGCACAACAATTTCTACATTGTGGCCTGGAACTTAATTATGTTCACCAAGTGGATAAAATCATCAATAGTTGTCACCCTATTGATGTCTCTGTTATACAAATCTCAGCAGCTTTAAAAAAAGTTCTGCTCATGGAGGTGCCTGGTTCAGATGCTAATATTAGACCCTCAGGCCTTACTGGACATACCCTTCTATGAATTAGGAAGCAACAACAGAACTTCACTTGGTCCAATCCTTGTATGCTGGTGGGGAGACGAGTCATACATATGGGAGGGAGGAGAGAAATGAGGGATGAGAAGCAAAAGTAGATGATAGTTCCACTAAGTCATGCCCAGGAAACAAGCCAGCTAATTTGAAGGAAGAGGTTGATAAGCAATCACTTTCCTTAACAACAGTGAACTCAATACAGTGAGAGAACAGCACAGCCTTAGGGTCTCTAAGCTTATCTTATTGCCCACTATTTAGCCACACAGTGGCTTTTTTTCAAGTTTATTTATTTTGAGAGAGAGAGAGAGAGACAGAGAGAGAGAGAGAGAGAGAGAGAGAGAGAGAGAAAACGCGAGCGCACAAGATGGGGAGGGGCAAAGAGAGAAAGGGAAAGAGAATCCCAAGCAGACTCCACACTGCCAGTGCAGAGCCTGATGCTGCGATCGAACTCACAAACCGTGAGATCATGACCTGAGCCGAAGTTGGACGCTTAATGGAGAGCCACCCAGGTGTCCCTGCCACACAGCGATACTTGAACAGATCTCCTCTTGCAGCTTTGGTTCTTAAAGAAATGCTTGTTCAGCACACAAGTCAGCTTCTAAATAACATCCTACCCTTAGTAACAGCATACACCTAAATGTAACTATTCCAAAGCACTTTGCACTTGAAGTCCAAAGTGTGAAAAACTCCTCCCTTATCTGATTTGTTCCTAAGTTTAGACCTCCTGGGTATCAGGGGCAAGATTGAGTACAACAAGCAAGTGCGGACTTGCTTAGAGGTTCATGGAGTGGCCATGGCTGGCCCAGCCTGGCCTGTCTATTACGCTATGGGGCACGCTGCTCAGCCCTGAAGGCTTCAGATTTCCCAGAGAGTATATTCTAAAGAAATTTATTCCAGATGAATAATTGGAACCCAGATGTGTGGGTTCCAAGTTCCTCCCTCCCAATTCTTTTGAAGAAAAAAAGGAAGAGGAAAGCATCCAGGAGGAAGATGGTAGTGAGGATGCTTGAATAGACGTCATAGCAAACTCATAAGGCAGGAAGAATACTAGTCCTTCTTTCTTTTGACCCTATTGCCTTCTCCCTGGACACTCACTTTACCTGGCTGCCTGCTTGTCTGGGCAATGTTCGCCTCTAAAGAGTCTTTTGCTTGATCTATCCATTCAGCAGGGAGGCAGTGTTGCTCAATTCCAAGTCAAAGTGTTAAAATTAGCAATGGCCTGGAAAGCATTTTGTTTATTCCAAGATCGGCATTTTGTGTAGAGGGGTAGCCTGCAGGACTCAAGACAGAAGGATACTGAACATAATCTAAAAGAACCTAAGATTGCCAAGGAAAAAGTTTGAGACTTGGATCCCACATAATATGTAGTTCCCCTCCTTGCTACACCAGTTAACTGTTTGCTCCTTTCCAAAATTTGGAACAGATATTATGAAGACATGAAGAAAAACTGCATATGCCACTTTCTTTGCCCCTATAAGCGTTGACTTGGTTATGGAGCTGCTTAGATTGCCAATAAATATTTATTTGGACTTAGCTAAGTTGATGTTTAGGTGGCCATGGGTTGTTTTTTTCCTCCAGGGAATGACGTAAGAAATGACCATGATATTGTTGGCCAATGCTGTGAAACTCATGCTTTTCAAACTCTGCGGAGGTTGGGCTATAGGACACCAGTCTTGGCAGTTGCCCTTTGCCTCTGCTTTTGGCACCACTAAAAGTTCATTGTCATTTCACCTTTGGTGTTGAACTTGGAATCTTAGAGGGAAGCGTTGTTAATGAAACACTACGGGCAGTTTACCTTTAAAAGCAGAGGCAAAGCTTCTGGAAAAAAGCAGGCGATACAAAGGTTGGCTGGTGTTGCACAGAGATTTCTTGGCTTGTGTTCATTACTTTGAATGGAAAATTCATTTTGAGATTTGTCGTATTATCCAGTGAACAGAGGCTGAGGTATTGTTTTCTTCTGTAATACCAAGGGAATGGATTCTTCCTTCCACCATTTATTGAACACTTACTAAGTGCAAAAAACTGGGGGATACTATACAGAGTATGATCTCTAGCCCAAAGAAGCTTACCATCTACACGGGGTGTGGCAGATGTGCAATGACAACAATAGCTAACATTTAGGGAGTACTTCCTATATGCAGCCAAACACTTTATATGTATTAACTCATATAATTCCCACAACAACCCTGAGGACAATACTATTATCTCCACTTTACAGAGCAGGAACAGAGAGGTTAAGTAACTTGCCTAAACCTGCCCAAGTCAGTAAATGACAGTCAGAATCTAAACCTATGTGGTCTGGCTCTAGAGCTCGGTTCTTAACTAGGGCATTTTCTGAAATGGTGATATTGTCAACAAGGTACAGAAGCACAGGAAATGAGAGATGGATTTTGACCAGAATGAGGATTAAGGAAAGTCTTCATGAAGGAGGCATTTACTTTGGGTCTTGAAGATCACCAGGTGAAGACGGGAGGTGGGGAGGTACAGCCCGACTAAAAGAAGAGGCAGTTGGGGTATCAGCCAGCTGCTGACAGCGGGATCTGGTTGAGTGCGTGCGTGGGAGGAAAGCTGGAGAGGGACGCTGTGCCCAGATCCTGAAGGACCTTGAAGACCAGGCCTCCTCTGTAAGGAAAGGGGAGCAAAAACCTCAAAAAAGAGCTGCGAAGGGAATTCCTGGTCACTCCTCCACTTTTAGCAGGCTGTCCCTTGCTTGACGCTCAGGCAGGAGGCCCACCCACATTTCCCTCAGGGGGAACAGCCGACCTGGAAGGTCAAGGTCGCCCGCGAGGGCTCCGGAGCTGCACGTCCTGGCCAAGGACTCTCGTTCCCGAGCGCAGACGCCGGGGATTTGGCTGCCAGCCGCGGTCAGGTACGTGAACGCTGTCGGGCCTGGCAGCGAGAACGCCTGCTTCATGGGGAAGGCCGGTCCTCCGGGACTCTCGCCGGCCTCCTAGCTCCTCTCTTGGCCCTCGAAGGTCATGGAGGCCACTTCCAGCGCACCCGAGCTGCTCGGCTCCTCCCCTCAGCACCTGAGACCCAAGGAATGTCGTCCTCAACCATAGGAGTCCGCTCTGCCAATCAATCCTAGCCCCCGCCCCCATCTTAGCTGGCGTGCAGTGCATTGGTTGCATCATCGCTGGCCTCAGATAAGATTCTTTTCTTGGATTGGCTAATAGCATACCCTCCCTCCCGTCCCTGCTGCGTAAGAAGCTCGCGATTGGTTCACCGCGTTGCCAAGTTCTGGACGCAGCTAGGCCATTGGAGGCCGCGGGCCCGCCCCTGCCGGCTGGGTGAAGGTGAAAGTCTCCAGTCGCCCGGGCTAGACCGGACCGGTGGCTCTGGACGTAGACTGGAAACTCTCTGTTGTCTCCAGTTCTTCTGCAATGGCGCCTCCTTCTGTGTTCGCCGAGGTTCCTCAGGCGCAGCCCGTCCTTGTCTTTAAGCTCACTGCCGATTTCCGGGAGGATCCGGACCCCCGCAAGGTCAACCTGGGAGTGGGAGGTAAAGATGCTGTGCTTAGGGAGTAGGAGCATCCTGGGGAGTGGAGCGGACCTAATCCGCGCCGCGGGGAGTGGGACAGGCTGAGGCCCAGCATGGCCTCAGAGGGGAGCCCCGGAGAGAAGGCAAGATCTGCGAAGCTTTTTCAACCTGCCCGTTTTACAGATGAGCATATGGAGTCTCTGGGAAAAGGAGATGTGCCCAAGGTCCACAGTACAGGTCTAGCAGCCAGGACACAAACCCAGTTTTTACGATTCCTCATTCTATGTTCTTTATACCGCATCCTTTCTCCTGTTAGTAAATGGGACGTCCAGAGATTGGAAGGAGAGGGAGGAAGCTAGGAAGCCTGATAGGCTCGAAATTCTGGCTGCTGGGGAATGGATGAGGGAGAACTCTAAGCCTTAGGGAGCTCTGGTCTGGGTCAATAAATATTTGAGTGACTACCAGGTAACAATCAGTACTTTACCAAGCCTTGTGGGGGCGAGGAGAGGAGACTGAGGGTTGGTTTTGGCCTCAAGGATGTTAAAGTCAAGATGTGATATAATAGAAATTTAGAATACTTCTGAGACAGGTTAATGCTGCCTGGGAGGATCTGGGAAGAATATTCTGGCCTTCACAGATGTGGTAGGAATGGGTAGAGATGGTGGGAAGGAGTGGAAAGAGTGTGGAGGTAGGAGCTCGCTTTTCCCACATTCTTGTCCTCATTTCTTGTTTGTATTTCTTGGACCTTTGACAGCTCAGAACATGGGCCTCAGTTTTCCCTTCTGCAAGAAAAGGGTTTAGACCAGAGTGCCTTAGAATAACTCCAACCTTTGGTGAATTTGTTGTTTCTGTCACTGTCATTTGAACGTTTGAAGCCCCACAGACACTCGACCACGTACAGAGGCCAGCCACGTTGAAGAAAATGAGTATGATGTTCTGTGCTAAGGAACACACTTAGAGGACTAGAAATTTTGGAAAGAGAAAATCAAGGGTGGCGAGAAGGAGGTTCAGAATCAGGCTTCCCACAGTGAGTGTACATAGGACCTGTTAAAAAAAAGTCTTTACCAAGGAGCATGGGAGAGGAGTGAGATAAAAGCCATTAAAAAGTATGATTTGTTGAAGCTAGGTAATGGGTAAATGGAACATCCATCATATTATTCTTGCAACTTCTGTATATGTTTGAAATTTCCCGTAATAAAGCATTTTTTAAAAAGTAAATAGTATGTAGTTTAACTCATGGAGAGAAAGCGATGTTTTCAACAGGCAGCTGAGTGGAAGAAATATTGAAAGAATGCCTTGAATTGAATTGGAATCGGGCAGTATTCAAGCTCTTAATTTAAATCCAATTTAAAGCCTCCAAGTACTTATTTAGGGCCAGATATATACGTTGATGTTGATTTAAATACATCTTTTAAAATTTTTTGACTCAGTTACCTTTAAACTATCTTACAGAATTTTTGTGAGAGTTAAATACATTTAAAGTACTTAGAATAGTGGCTGGCAAATAAGTAGGAGTTATGTAAGTATTAGTCGTTTTGGCATTTCTGTTACTTTTGTTACTATTATTGTTTTGGCAGCTCTTAGGTTGCATAGAAGATGTTGAATAAATTTTTCAGCTTAAGAACTGCAAAATGAAATCATTTCTGACATCCCTTAAGAAATAAACTGCTCATGCAGAGAAAAAGTTCCCTGCCAGCCCAGGCCAGAAATGGTTGGCTCAGAAGTATGGTTTGTAGTTCAGGTGGTCACTTCACCCGTGACAGTGCCTTTTTCGTGGTTTCCAGGAACCCAGGAACTTTACCTCCTTACCATGAACAAATGATTTATGCATTTAATCTTTTTTAAAAGTTTATTTATTTATTTTTGAGAGAGAGCGAGAGAGCGGGCTCAAGTTGGGGAGGGGCAGAGACACAGGGAGAGAGAGAGAATCCCAAGCAGGCTCTGCACTGTCAGAGCAGAGCCTGATGTGGGGCTCAAACTCTTGATCAAGAGCCGGAAGCTTAACCTACTGAGCCACCCAGGCACCCCTGCATTTAATGCTTACAACGACTCTGAGGGTTGTTTCAGACATAAGGAAGTTGAAGCTGAGATGGATGAAGCAGTTTGCCCCAAGTCATATGGCCATTGGTAAGGGAACTGTCCTCTATTTTGGGTCCTTTTGGGTCCTTCAGATGGTCCAGAGGCTGCCAGTGCACTGTAGTGGCAGGTGCTTTGCATACAGGTCAGCCCTGCAGTTTAGTGATGTGACCTTGGGAGGGCTAGTTAAACATCCTAGGACTCAGTCTGTTAAATGAGGAGCAGGGATGGAATGACCTCTCTCTAAAATTGTACTCTAAGATTCACTAACATATTATATGTAAGATAATGATGTTACTGGCCTCATCAGTTGACTGAGGATGAAATGAATAATTATGTATGAAATGTGATATATAAGTGAAAAGTGTGGTATAAATATTATTTTTCTTTTTATGATCACCTTGACCAGTTTTTGTTGTTGTTGTTTTGTTTTTTTGTGTGGATGGCAGGGGCTCAGGTGAGGGTCTCCTTCATCTTTTGTATGTCCTGTCTGTAGTTATACACATCACCAAGTATATCTTTTGTGAAGGAAATGTAATTAATCACTGACTTTGGGGAAGCTACTCCCCTCCCCCGCCGCCATGTTAAGATAAAGCTCAGTGGGAATTAACCAGCTCAAGTTCTAGTGATGTTGGATGTGTTTAAAATAAACTACAACTGTAATTTTACTACCTAGTTCCTACTTGCTGATAGTTTCTCCAGAGAGATTCTTCTTGCTGTTTCCATAATTTCCTTTTAGTTAAAGCAGAGCATCACATGTAAGTATGATATGCTCTGAGTTGATCATTTTAGTGCTTGTCAAAGTTTCAGACAAGTGGCTTTAAGGGCACAAGAGACACAGGTCCATCCCGATGTAGCTGAAGCAAGACATTTCTTCATAGGCTTCATTCAGTCTGTTTATCACATAAACTTAGATTTCTTTTGTTCCAGATAAACTGCTCTTATTTTAAGGTCTGTTGCTGTTTTTAATGTGGATTTCTAGCATCTTCACATAAAACAGTTGGATAGATGTGCTGTATTAGGTGTTTCTGAGTACTCGCTGGCCCTCTTCCCAGGAGCCTAGATGGAGAAGGGCTTTAAGAGGTGTGCATATGTGCCCGGGCTCTTGGGTAGCGGTGGGTGAGGGAAGTGGGGATGTTCAGAGGAGAGGAGGGGGGCGGTCTGATCATTGCATTCTCCATGTTCTTCCTTTCTTCTGGAAAGCAGCACTGCTGCACTGCCCTGAAACTTGGGTGCCTCCTCTAAAAGAGGGGTGCCTGGGGCTGGGAAGCCTGCTGGCAGAGGCCCCTCACACAGTGCTCTGGGGCCTGCTTGCTTCGGGCTTTCCCTAGACATCTCTTGTCCTTAAAAAAAGTACATGGATCCATGAGCGTAATATAGTATGACAGCCTAGCTCTTACAATTCTTTGATCTAGGACAAATTATTCAACTTTTCTGGTCTCAGTTTCCAGATCATAATATCTATTTTGTGAGTTGTTTATAGGAATTAAACAGGGGTTAAAAAAAAAAAAAGGTGAAGCATTTAGGACAGTGCCTTGTGTGTACTAAGCATTCAGTAAGTCCTTGTTATTACTGTGGCTCAAGTACCGTCGATGTCTATTAATTGTGAAGTCTTTCTTTCTATCCAGAACCTCTTCCCTGAATGCCAGACCCATACTTAATACAGTTTGCTAGACACACCAAATTCAGCATGTTTGGAACACAACTGGTCAGTTTTACCTTCCCTTCAATCTTTTCTTTTTTTTTCTGCTTATGTTTTATATCTTGGTTGACCCTCCCTGCCCCCCATCACCACCAGTCTTTATCCAGACTAGAGAGACTTTTGAGTCATTTGCCATCCTTCCCTTGAACCCATGTCAGTTTATTTGGTCACTGGGTTCTGTATTATCTATCTCATAAATCTTATGACTGTCTCCTCTTTTCTTTATCCTTGCCATCACTACCTTAATTCAAGATGTCATTTTTCCCTTTCTGGATTATTGCAGTAGCCTCCTGATTTAACTGCCTGTGTTCTCCTTTCCAGTTTATTTTCTACAGTGTCACTCAAAAGATCCTTGATGTACAGCTGTCAACATCACCCTGTTTAAATGCTTCCAGTGGTTTCCCCATTGAAACGACGTTCCTTAGGAGAGACTCAGAAGAGACTCCAAAGACTTTTTTAGCCCCTCCTTGCTATTCCTCCTTGGATCTTAATGTTCGAGCCATGAAAATGCACGTCCTCAGAAACCTCAGGTCTCCAGGCCTCTTGGACCCTGCACAGGTGTTCCCGCAGTCTGGTGAAGGGGAGCAAAATTTGCCACACTGAAGTATGGCTTAAGCTGGTTATTTTTAAGAAACTGCAGATAGAGGAGAAGCTCTGAAAACCATGTAG
Organism: Panthera uncia; assembly: GCF_023721935.1. Lineage (NCBI taxonomy): Eukaryota > Metazoa > Chordata > Mammalia > Carnivora > Felidae > Panthera > Panthera uncia. Next base: position 56,285,239 of record NC_064818.1, on the reverse strand, counting down.
AAGTTGCCCTTTAGTAAGAGACATTTATAGGGGAAATATCCATTTGTAAGAGTGCCTCTCAGATGACTCTAAATATCTAGAAACTTACCAGTGGAGAGGGCTGGGCTTAAGTCTACGTAACAATCTTACTCTTGTTCACTGTGCTTTTACTGATCATCTCCCATAACTGACTCCCCACCCTTTTTGTCTCTAGCTGAAGGTGATATTTAATGTGATGGCTTTGGCCATTTTGGGGAGTTACTCAGTTGATATACAGGGAAAACTGAGTAACTCCCATGTATACAGGAGGTACAGGTTATTAAACTTTTTTCTCCTGTTAACCTGTCTTATGTCAATTTAATTATTAGACCAGCCAAAGAACCTAAAAGGGTAGAAGGGAAAACTTCTCTGCCTCTACACTGGAATGCCCTTTCCTTGTCTACCTTTTAAACTTGTATTCAACTTTCAGACTTCATTCTCTGTGAAATCTTTCCTGACTCCTTACAGGAGAATTAAGGGCTCCATGTTCTGTTTCCTCGAGGGCAAACAGTATCCTACCTATTTCTGTGTAGCTGCCTGTAGCCAGTGCCTTGTTCTTGGTAGATTCAGTAATGAGTAATGAATGAGTGAATGAAAGAATGAGTGAGAAACTCCTGGCTCCAACAAATAGGAATAAAAATCCCCTGGAAAGCAGGAATCATAGTTGTTAATCATGTTTGACTTCATTGCTCTAATCACAAGAGCAGTCTGCTGTTCTGCTTCATTAGGACAGTTAGGCAAGGCATTGGAAATAAATCTGGAACTGAACCTGGGAGAAACTGGGTGGTGAAGAAGGGAGGGGAGGTATCAGTTGGCCAGTTTCTCTTTTGTCCCAATATAGATGCCTCCGTGCCTCCAGTCATGTACAGGATTTTTTAGAGTAGTACAGAATATGCAGTATAGGTAAGAACAGCAGTACCGCAACTTTTCATCTTCCTATTTTATTTATTTATTTATTTATTTAACTGTTATTTTTTAAAGGATTTTATTTTTAAGTAATCTCTACACTCAACATGGGGCTTGAACTCACAACTCTGAGATCAAGAATCACATGCTCCACTGACTGAGCCAGCCAGGCAACGCCCCCCTATTTTATTTATAATATGTGGTTTATAAATAACATTATTATCATAAATGTAATATATATGGCCTAATTATGTAATAGATATATAGCATCCCAACACAGACGTGAAGCATAATAGAACTAGTTTTTCTATGAATACCCACACTCTTGTACATCTAAATAGCATCCCCTCTGTGTGCGTAGTCAAAGATGTGTTTGCTGTTGCTACAAGTATCATTTCCAGCAATCAGATTTGCTTTCAAAGGACAAAGATTTGGCACCAGTTGAGGATATTCAAAATAATGAGATTTCTCTAATTCCAAAAGAAGAATTCCAAGAATAAGATGGACAGTGATAGCATTGTGATTATAGATAGCGTGATTCCCTTCAGGGACAACTCTTAACTTAAAAGTGGTTATTTTGACATCTCTTTAAAAAACCAGGGGCACCTGGGTGGCTCAGTGGTTAAGCGTCTGACTTTGGTTCAGACCATAATCTCACTGTTCATGAGTTCGAGCCCCACATTGGGCTCTGTGCTGACAGCTCAGAGCCTGGAGCCTGCTTCGGATTCTGTGTCTCCCTCTCTCTCTGCCACTCCCCCATTCATGCTCTGTCTCTCTCTCTCTTCCAAAAATAAATAAACATTAAAAAAAAATTAAAAAACCAGACCACCTGGGTGCCTCAGTCAGTTAAGCATCAGACTCTTGATTTCGGCTCAGGTCATGATCTCACCATTTGTAAGATTGAGCCCATTGCTGGGCTTTGTGCTGACAGCATGGAGCTTGCTTGGGATTCTCTCTCCCTCTCTGTCTCTCTGCCCCTACCCCGCTCGTGCTCACTTGAACTCTTTCTCTCTCTCCCTCTCAAAATAAATAAACATTTAAAAAAAGGAATTAAAAAAACCCCAGACCAAATCCCACCTGATAAAAATAGGCTTTTTAACTTTTTGGAGGGAATTTAGTGGGTCAGAGGATAGTATGTGAGCATTGTGACAGTGTTACAGCCTCCTATCCAGAGACTATTGGTTGGTTAGTGGCTGTGTCAGTCTGAGCTCTGTCTACATTCTTATTGCCAGTTTGATGTGCTTATCAGATCTGCAAATGACACATTCCTAGAGGGTAGAGTTAGTTGATAGAAGACCAACCCCAAATCAAAATGATCTTATAAAGTCTTGACTGATTTGTTGTATAGCTTTTGACCTGTAATTTTACATCTAGAAACATTTTTCTAAGGGAACACTCATGAATATGTGTGAAGATACAAGAACATTTATCACAGTACTTATAATATCAAATAATCAAAAGCAACACAAATATTTAATAAATCAATCATGGAAAGGAATGTTGTCTAGCCAATGTGTTACAAATTGTGTTGTAAAGGGATCATAAATATGAAAAATGCCCAATTGCATTTATAATAAGAGAAATGCAAATTAAAGCTACTCTGAGGTACCATTTGCATCCTTACACTGGCAAAAATTTACTCTGGTGGAGGCTGTGTTAACTGATAAAAATCCCTGTGGAGGCTAGTTTGAGTATATCTGTCAAAACTCCAGATACACATACTTCTTATCCACTTCTTCCATTTTCAACCTGCATCCTACAGATATATTTGCGTACATGTATGATGACATATGTATGAGGTTGTTCATTGAAGTATTGTTTTGTAATAGCCAAAGATTGGAAACAACTCAAATGTCCATCAGCAAGACACTGGCAAAACAAATTATGGGACATTCATCAGTTATGCAGCTGTAAAAAAGAACAAAGACATTTTGTGTACAAACAGAAAAAGAAGAGATCTTTAAGTAGAAAAAGCAAGGAACAAAACAGTGTATAGTATGTTGTATGTTACCTTTTATATAACAAGGGGGAACATAAGCTGTACTTGCTTGCAGTTTTATAGGGAAATTCTGGAAGGATACAAAAGAATGCAGCTGTTATTTATTGGGGGGTGAGGAGTTGGAACTAGGTAGATGGAGGATAAGGATGGGTTGGAGACATGTGAATATATTACCTATTATAAGAATAGTTAATGACAGTGAAAATACTCATATTTGTTAAGTGGAAAAAAGCATGTTGAAAATTTTATATACAGTGTGATGCATATTTTATAAAAGAATATACTAATGTAAAATAAAGCTTAAGAGGGTTGTACACCAAAATGTCCATACTCTATCTCTGAGTGCCAGGATTATATATTAATCATAATGTTTATCATTTGCTTTCTGGGTTTTTAGAAAATTTCTACAGTCAACATGTATTGTTCAGTAAATCATATCAATAACCTTTCTAAAAAGTGATTTAAAAAAAAAGTCAGGGATTAATGTTGGACAGAAATGAGCAAGATAAAACAATCAGAATTACTCTGAATATTTCAGTTTCAGGGTGCCTGGGTGGCTCCAGGCTAAACCAGTTGGTTTAGTGTCCAACTCTTGATTTTGGCTCAGGTCACGATCTCATGGTTGTGCGATCGAGCACCATGTAGGGGTCTGTGCTGAGCGTGGAGCCTGCTTGAGATTATCTCTCTCTCTCTCTCTCTCTCTCTTTCTCTCTGTCTCTTTCTCTCTGCCCCTCCCCCCTCAAAATAAATAAAATAAACATTTAAAAAAATAAAATAAAATTTTCAGTTCCAAAATCACTTCCAAAGTGTGGGTCTGTTGGAGACATAAACATTCCAGCAAAGTCAAATGACCCCTGTCAGGAATCTGCGCAGATTGTTGGCTTGGGTGCAAGCCACAGCAGCTGCCCTCTAAAGCTATAATCCTAAGATAATCATATGTTAGTAGTGGGGAAAAAGTCAGCGATAGGATAACTGGACTAAAAATACTTTTAGTGTAGAGGTGCTTAGAAATTTGCTGTAGGCAAGACTGTAAATATTATGAAATAGATACATTTAGATCAATAAACGTGTGAAACATGAAGTAGGAGGAGCAGTGAAAATGGCCAGTGCTGGCGGAGAGAGGACAAAAACGTGTGCAAATATCAAATAGGTTGTTGAGTGATTGTGTAACCATTTGCTGGAATCTTCAGCCCCGGGGCATTTGCTTGCCACTTGTCCCGTTTCTGTTCTTACAGGACAAGAGGAGGAGGTGGGCCTTCTGCCGTGCCCCTCTCCACATTTTATGTTAGAAGGTGCAGCATTCGTGTGAAGTAGCACCTTGCACTTTCTGGAAATCTCTTGGGGAGGTGCAGAAGGAGGGAGATTCGGCGCCCATGGCTATACAGACCTCAGCGCGCCAGTCGTATCGACACAGCATCTATAAGGTGTAGCTTAGTGTGCAGAGTGCTTTCACGTGCACTCTTTCTCTCAGTCAGGCTCTCTGGCGCCCCAGTTGTGTTTCAGCATTCTGTCTTTTAGAGGTCATGCGTTTAAGGGCTCTAACTTCCATAAGGGTAGGAACTATGTCCTTCCTGCCCAGCATATAGTCCAGTGGCTGGCCCAAAGCAGGCAGGCAGTCAGCGAATGACCTTTGATTTCCCTCACAGTTCTGTTTGGTTGAAAGATGGTGGAGTGCTCCCTGTTGGCAGGGCTAGCTCTTTCTTGGATGAAACCTGACTCCTCCTCTGTTACTAACTCTTCCCTGTCTTCCAGCTTATCGCACAGATGACTGCCAGCCCTGGGTTTTGCCAGTCGTGAGGAAGGTGGAGCAGAAGATTGCTAACGACAATAGCCTAAACCACGAGTACCTGCCGATCCTGGGCCTGGCGGAGTTCCGGACCTGTGCGTCCCGCCTTGCCCTTGGGGATAACAGCCCAGCTCTCCAGGAGAAGCGGGTGAGTTTTGGGTGAGGGTGTACAGTTGACCCTTGAACAGTGTCGGGGTTAAGAGTGCTGACTCCATGCCACACTGAGTCGACAATCCTTATATAACTTTTGACTCCCCCAAAACTTAACAGTCTACTAGAAGCCTTATGGATAACATAAAGTCAATTCATGTATGTTGTGTGTATTCTATACTGTATTCTTACAACAAAGTAAGCTAGAGAAAAGAAAATGTTATTAAGAAAATCATAAGGGGGCACCTGGGTGGCTCAGTCAGTTAAGCCTCTGACTTCGGCTAAGGTCACAATCTCACAGTTTGTGAGTTTGAGCCTGGAGTCTGGCTCTGTGCTGACAGTGCAGAGCCTGCTTGGGATTCTCTGTCTCTCTCTGCCCCTCCCCGACTTGCACATGCACTTGTGCTCTCTCTTTCTCTCTCAAAATAAATAAGTAAACTTAAAAAAATCATAAGGAAGAGAAAATGCATTTACAACACGGTACTGTATTTATTTTAAAAAATCCAGGTATATGTGGACCCATGCATTTCAAACCTGTGTCATTAGGGGTAGACCGTATTTTCTTTAGATGCTACGCAGGGGAGAGGAGGTTGAAAACTCAGTTTGGTTAAAAGTGTCAGGTGTTATGTCTGTTGAACTGTCTCCTGACTGGTAGTGCAAACGGTGTGGCTGTATATCAAGCATGGCTTCTTTGATTGTTTTGTTTTATGCCATAGATGATCAGATTTTAGCTGCTGGGTTTGAAGCAGTCAGGGAATTTAATGAAATGATGAAGCGATCAGGGTCTGGACCCAGATCTGCCCCTTTGGCCATGGGCAAGTCATTTACCCCTCTGACCCCGGCATCTCATCTACATGTTATGAAAGACTAGTTTGTGGTTCATGATCCCATTAGGAGTACTTACATAGAGGGGATCATTTAAGAGGTCTCTGACCCCCTGAAATTTTATGCAGAATTCTGTGTGTACGTGTATTTCTGAGGAGAAGGTTTTAGCTTTTATTGGATTTTTTTTTAAGGTTTTTAAGGAATATCTATGCTATGCCCAATGTGGGGCTTGAACTCACAACCCCCAACATCAAGAGTGGCATGATGGTGGACCAGCTGGTGGACCAGCCGAGCCAGCCAGGCGCCCTTCTTTTATTGGACTTTCAAAAGGAGTCTGTGTCCCCAAAAGTTCAAGAGCCACTAGTCTAGATGCTTTCTGAAGTTCCTGCCAGTTCTAATGTTCTTTAATTCTTCTAGCCTTGACTTCGTCTTCTCCCATTTAAGTGCTTCCTAGTAGGTATTCTGTGTATAGCTGGAGATATATGGAAGAACATATTTGGAAGCAGATATAGCGAAATAGGCTGTATGTGGCTGGAAGTGGTTTGGTAGAGATTCTCGGTGTTGTAGGGACTCAGAGGACAGGGATGGTGGTATGGATGGAATTGGGATGTGAGCTGAACTTTGGGGAATGAGGCCAGGACACTGGCTACACGTTAGCATCACCTAGGGAATTTTACATACATATAGGTGGGCGGACCCCAGTCCAGACCAGTTAAGTCAGAATCTTAGAGGGTACCACCCTTCCCTGCCCTTTCACTCCCTGCCCCACCCACCCCTAACTCCCTTCCCTGCTTGGGCATAGTTTTAAAAGCTCCCCAGCTGATTCCAAAGTACAACCAGGGTTGGGAACCTCAAAGTAGAGAGGAAGGAAAAAGGAAGGGTCCTTTTTTTTGGAGTAGAAGGAATGCAGGGACAGAGATAGGAGGTAAGTGGGTCTAGGTTGTAGAGACACCTACCTGATTGGAGCTGGGAACATGTCACATAGATCGGGCAGGCTGATTTCGCACGCTGGGCAGGGGAAATCATCTGAAGGTTTGAACAGAGAAGTTACCCAATCAGAGTGTTTGAAGAAGATAAACCTGGCTGCATGGGGAAGGGCTCAGGTTTTTGCAATAGTCCAGTTAGGTATTGTGCAGTTTAAACCAGCTGCCCTACTGCTCCCCTGGGCCGGTGTTGTAGTGCAGCCTTTGTGCACGGAATGGACCAATTCTTGGAATCATCTGATTTATTCTCCACCTGCAGTTACCCAGTTGCCTCCATATGCAGAATGGCAGGGTGAAAATTGAGGGCTGGACACAGGCACAGTCTTTTGTGTATCAGGTGGCGGGGAGGCTCTGAGTGAACGTCCTGGAACTCAGGTCAGTGATCAGGCAAGTCATGAGGGATTTTGGTGACTGACACTGGAACGTTGAGGAGAGTCCTGATGAAGTTTGACAGTGGAGGACTTTGGCAGCTGGGGGTTATCTTGTGAGACGCTGTTGATAGATGGATGGAATTCTGTTTTTGACAAAGGGAAACCGAGTTTCTGTGTTGGGGACCTTCTTCCTCTGAGACTGTACATTTCTTGTACACTTAATAACTGTGTCGGGTGGATGCTTGTTTCTCTGCTCAGTGCTCCCGTTTTGATTTCATTCTGTAAGACGTGTGGAACATGGCCCTCCCTCTTTGTCTGGTTCATCCTGTGTTGTGTTTTTGATCAGAGAACAAATTTAGATGGCAGTCCATAAATATTTGAAGGCTTTTTTTTTTTGAGTGGTGTGGAGGATGGTTTGGGATGCTCTCTTGGCATCTGCATCACCATAGGTACTGGCTGGTTCTGAGCTCTGAGTCTGTCCTTTCTCCCTGGACGTCTTCACCATCCCCAAGTTCAGCCCACTGTTCTCTCATTTGGATTCTTATAATAGCCTCTTGTCTCTAGTCCCTTCCCCATCCTATTACATTCTGCACAGTGCAGCTAGGATGATCTTCCTTAGCAAAAAAAGCTGATAATCATGTCACCTGCTCCCTGCCCCCCCCCCCCCCCACACACACACAAACACACACCCTTCCATTATCTACAGGGCAAATCCAGACTTTGAACTTGGCATGTGGCATATTTCATCCTGTTCTCCAGTGACTCACAGCCCCCCCACACCCCACCCCCCGCCCATTCCCCTTGGGGTCCCTGCCATTCCACAGACCTGTAAGTCCTGCAAGGCCTTGCCAAGGGTCACTTCCATGCTGAGTCCTTAGCTTTCTCGGGCAGAGCTGAGTTATCACAGGACTTTGTTCACAGCTCAGGAATAATTGTACTTATTATGCTTACTATAATGTATAATTTTATAAGTCTGTCTCCCACAAGACCATGACTTCCCTCAGGGCAGGGATGATGGCTTGCTAATTTATCTTGTAAATTTTCAGCATTTAGCTCCCAGTCTGACACATCAGTGATTCTCAGATGTTTGAATTCCCTCATTCATTCAGTCAACAGATGAATGGTCACCATTAAGGGTAGGCACTGTTCTAGAAACTGGAGCACAGCGGTGACCAAAAGACCCAAAATATTCTGCCCTGGCTTACTGTTATGTGGGGAGAAGGAACTATAAACATAATAAATAAGAACATGATAGAGTATGTTAAAAGAAAATAAATGTTGTAAAAAGAAAGTAGGAGAGGCACATTAGGAGAGCTGAGGGTGGAGTAGGGGTAGAATTGGTTTTCACTGGGGTGGTCATGATAGAAATAGAAATGGCATTTCAGCCAGAACTTGAAGGAAATGAGCCGTGAATGAGTAAACCAGAAAACAAATAATAATCATGTCTTCCCCTAGATTTTTCTTCTCAAGATTCATTGTTACCAGGTCCATCAACCATTTTGAGGAGACCTATTTTCTACACTCGTCACTGCCTCTTACTGCTTTCTATTTTCAGACCTTGTACCATATGTCCAGTTTTCATCTCTAGCACTGTGATGTTTCAGCTTTGGGAATTCCCAAGCCACCATCGGTAGGAGGGCTCGTAGGCCATGTGATGCTATCCCAGTTTCTCGCTTTGACTGTCACCTCTAGGAGGCTTAGGCTTTCACTGTGGCTTATCTTGTCACCGTTGTCTTCTTCATCCAGTTTGCCCATCCTTAGCACCCTGTGCCAGAGACCTGTGTGAACTGCTAGCAGTGCCCAGGTTCATGCATCATGGCTTTGGTTGCAAACAGCTTCTGCTCAGCTTTCCTGCTCCTCATTACATCAGCAAACTGTGATCTCAGGCAAATGTTGTCGAGTCTGGCAGGGATTTCTTCAGGCCATGTAGCTAAATCAAGATCACAGATTACCTACTGGCATCATTCACACCACATGTTACTGGATTTTTCTAGTTCTGGACACCCCAGTTTAGCCGCCAGGGTTGGTTGCCTGTTCGTTTTGAACTTCGCACTTGTTTCCTTCATCCCAAATGTAGGGTTTCCCTGGACTTTAGAACAGTTTGCCAAAATTCAGTTCACAGAATGACCAAATTGATACATTATTGATTTGCCCCCAATTTCTTTCTTTTAATTGCTGATACAGTTTGTATTTCACTGAAGCCGTCCAGTATTCAGTGTGCTTTTAGGGAATGATAATTTCTTGAGAATTTGATGTCAAGTGTTACATAAAAGGATTAGGTCACGTTAGTGAAGTGGATGTATCTCTTCCGAACATGTTTTCAATCTAATCTACTGGCTTTTTGACTTCTTTTAGTTAATGAATTTGCATCTTGGAGTGGGAGAGAAAGGAAATAAAAAATTACACCTGAGAACATTTTCACTGATGTCCACGTACACCCGTCACATACCCATGATAACTTAAAACCAGGTTCAAGGGAAGCCTTGCTCATCTGTATAGAAAGTGTCAACATTCCAGAATTGCCTAGGTGTTTGAAATGTAAGGTAATGAATAAAGTTGACATTCAACTTAGCTCATGCCAAGTCCATGAAAAATAAATGCACATATGGCTTAACATCACTGACTAACTGTCTAACCGACTTAGCCACCCAGGCAGCCCGCAAAACCTTTATAAAGTAATGAGAGGGGTCTGGTGCTCAGTGGGGATCACTGTGGAGAACAGAGAAGTTGGTGTGCCCCATCTGACCGGCACTGACCGTTTTCACCCAGTCCACTGCCCTTGCTTTCCTACAGCGCACAACCATGCTCACTTCCTCGTTTGCTTGAACGTCCACTTGGCTTCTGTTTCACATTTCAGACCGTATTCTTTCACAGATGCTCAGACCTCTGAATACAAATAGAACACTGGGGAATAATAACAAGTGGTGATAATTGGTATCACTGCCTCATTCCTGGCTCAAAGAGGATTTCTGCTAATGACTCATTGTTCATCAAAAAGCTGACTTATTCATCATGGCTGAATGAATTTTTCCTGTTACTTTCGAGAAGTATCCATTATTTCCTGTTTTACTGAGCATCAAAATCAGGGATGTCTATGATTTTCTTATCTGTCATGAAGATCATTTGGGTTTTCTGTACCTTAGTGGCATGACACATTTTATATCTCTTAACAATCTTGCATTCATGGGATGACTGTCACTTGAGAAAGGGGGTATTTTTTAGTGTACTGTTGGGTTCATGCTGTTCATTAATGTTTATCTGGAAAGTGAGTATCAGTGTTCATGAATGAGTTTGGTCTCCCTTTTTTCTGTTTTTTTTCCTTTGTTATCTTTTAGCATCAAAGTTTTGTTATTGTTTTAAAAAAGATTTTAGGAGTTTTTCTACTTTGTCTAGGGAGATTTTTTTAACCTTTCTATTGTGGAAAATTCCAAATATTTACATAAATAGATAATGCAGTGTGATGAAAAAACCCCATGTATCCATCACCGAGCTTCAACAATGGTATGTATTTGGTCAGTTTTGTATACCCTCCCACCCCCGTGCCAAAGGTAAGTTATTGTACAGCAAATCCCAGACATCTAAATATATTTTAAAAATTATTTTAAAATTTTGCAAATAATACATGAACATGTTCTCCTTTTTTTAGGAAATCACTTACACATTAGGCCAAACAAAGTCCCCTTGATCACTATTCCCCCCGTCCCAGGCCCCTCCCCAGAGGTTGCCAGTGTTGTTAGATTGCTGTGCCCTTCCTTTTATTTAGATAGATTTTCTCAGGTGATCTTTTTCTTTCTCCTTAATCCTTTAGACACATTGAGCAATTTATGACATTTCTCTACTGAGTCATGCCAAAGCCTACTAAGAATTGTGAGAGGGCGGAATGGAAGGCATGTAGGCAGAACAGCAGAAGCAGGGCAGGTGACTAGATCTGAAGCAAGAAGGCCTGGAATCATTTCCAGCTCTGCCTCTCACAGCCGCACAGCCCTTTGGGAGACCCCTTCTCTGCATCGATTTCCTCATGTATGAGTTGGGGATCTATAGCTTACTTCATAGAGTTGTGCAAGGATTGAACAAGAATGTGTGTGAAGGTATTTTGTAAATGGGACAACATAGGACTCTATTATTGCCCATGTGGGGTCATTTTAAGATGCAAGGAAGTTAAGGAAAGTTGTCTTGAGAGGCTGGTAACCGAGCAAAGTGCTTCACTTCCCGTAGCCTCAGTTTCCTCATTTGTAAACATGGGCAAATGTAGTTGTGAGGTTTTGATAAGATAATACATTTAAAGGGCTTAGCACAGAGCAGGCACAAAGTGCGTGCTCCTTGGTACTAATAACAAGTGCTCGTTGTTTCCTAATAATCATCTGACTTCACTATTATCAACCAGTGACCTTGCTTCTCTTTCAGGTGGGAGGTGTCCAGTCTTTGGGGGGGACAGGTGCACTTCGAATCGGAGCTGAGTTCCTAGCACGATGGTACAATGGAACAAACAACAAGGACACGCCCGTCTATGTGTCCTCACCAACCTGGGGTGAGTCCTTTAGCTGTAGCGAGAGGAGAAACAGAGGAGCCCGGGGGGATTACCCTCATGAATGTCACCACTTATGCAGAAGATGTAACCCAGCCTGGATCAACTGACATTTGTAGATGGCTCGAGCAGTGGATTATGGCAGTACATGAGTAACCTGATGCTCCAGTTCAGAATAGCAATACTCATTCTCAGGTTTCTTGGTAGACTTGTGTTTCGGCATATGTTGAAATTTCCCAGAGGAGGTATAAAATGTAGACACAGGAAGTCCCATTGTGGTGTAGGATATAAATTTAGCATGACTGACCAGTTGAACTTGTTCTTGGTTACAATCATTTTTCTAAGTCTTTTTTTTAATGTTTGTTTATTTTTGAGAGAGAGAGAAAAAGTACAAGCAGGTGAGGGGCAGAGAGAAAGGGAGACACAGAATCCAAAGCAGGCTCTAGGCTCTGAGCTGTCAGCACAGAGCCCGAGGCGGGGGGCTTGAACCCACAAACCGTGAGATGATGACCTGAGCTAAAGTGGGAGGCTTAAACTGACTGAGCCACCCAGGCACCCCTCATTCTTCTAAGTCTTAACTCCTTACCTCGATGTTGCCCAGGGAATGTTGAACCTGTGAGGGCCCTGGAAGCTGACTTGTGTGCTTTCCAATTAACCTTCTGTGTTTGTAAACCATTTAACTTTTTACCTCTTTGTTTACAGAGAATCATAATGGTGTATTTTCTGCCGCTGGATTTAAAGACATTCGGTCCTATCACTATTGGGATGCAGCGAAGAGAGGACTCGATCTCCAGGGTTTCCTGAATGATCTGGAGGTGGGCGATTAGATGAAAAGTAAACAGACCCCCATGGTGTCAGGAGGAGCAGGGAAAGGTCTTTGGATCAGTTGATAAGGGAGAGAGTCTGAAACATCCTACCCAAACCAGATGGTGGTTTCTGAGTTAGCACATAAGGAAGAAATATGCTGCCCCTTGCCCAGTGTGCCACTGACTCTGACAGCACCCCCACCATATTCCTGCTAGTGTGGCAGCTGACATAGCTTCCTTCCCCTCAGAATGCCCCCGAGTTCTCCATCTTTGTCCTCCATGCCTGTGCACACAACCCAACTGGGACTGACCCAACTCCGGAGCAGTGGAAGCAGATCGCCGCCGTTATGAAGGTAACTGCCTTTCCAGAGCACCTCTTGAAACATAGTATGTATTATTATTTTATGTATTCAAAAGCAATATCTGTTCACAGAAGAGTTTGGAAAATGGAGAAAAGCCCAAAGAAGAAGATAAATATTAACTGTAAATCCTATTGCCCAAAGAAAGCCATTGTTAATATGTTACACATGTAAATATATTTATTTCACAAAGATGGGGTCATTTTCTTTATGCTGTTTCGTAACATACTTTGTCTTTCATCTGGATTCCTTTATGTGCCATGGAATGTTTTATAGCGCCATTTTCCATGCATGGCTACGTGCCATTAGGGATTGATTAAATCAATTCATGGACATTTAGATCTCAGGTTTCTTGTTCTGAACAGTTGTGTATAAGACTCCTTGTTATTATTTCTTTGGGATGACTTTCTAGATTGGAATTTCTGTCTCAAAGGGTATATATTCTTCATTAATGTGTTTAAAGAATACTCATTGAGAAACTGCTATGCAGCAGGCATCTGGAGGATATAATAGCACAGCAGAGACCATCCATCTCTGCTCTCAAAGAGCATACAGCCTGTTTGGGCAGACAGCCAAATACTGTGGGACAGCAGTGTTGATGGGGTTATGTAGAGGCACGTAGCCCAGACTTTGGTGTGTGTGTGTGTGTGTGTGTGTGTGTGTGTGTGGAGGGCAGTAGTGGCAGAAGAAGCCATGTTGAGACTTGAAGGATGAGGACAGGTGGGGGCTGGCAGGGAAGGAATGTTCCCTACAGAGGGAGGAGTGTGGTCAAAGCCCAAGGTAGAAGTCATGGCCCATTTAAGGAACTGAGAATAAGTCTCAGTACAGCAAGAGTTCTAAGGGGTTGCAAGTGAGTTAAAGGTAAATGGGGGCAAGATCCTGTGCTGAGCCATTGGACTTTATTTGGAGGGCAGTGGGGAGCCACTGGAGAACATTTATGTCATGCTGTGTTGTGAGCAGATTTGCGTTGTCTTCAGGCTACATAGCAGGGAGTGGATCCGAGGGAGGCAAGGTTAGTCAGGCTGAGAGAGCAGTTAGGAGGCTGTTGTCATGATCCAGATGGGAGCTGTTGGGGATCTGAATGAAGTCAGTGGCAGGGGCAGACCTGAAAGGATTCTCAAGCCCCCAGGAGATGGGGGTGATGGGAATCGGGATGTGATTGGATGTGAGGGATGAGCTGCTGGGGTAGGAGTGGAGGATGCACCCTGGCCTCTGGCGTGGACAGTTGGGGGCATAGAAGTGGTGTCCTCTCAGACAATAAGCGTAGTAGAAGGGGCAAATTCAGTTGTGGGGAGTTCTTTGAGGAGGTTGGAGGGGTGAGAGTAGGGACTACACGGTCTGCTTTGTCTTCAGTGCCCAGTAGATGAGGGCTGGGGTTGTCAGGGACCCCTGGGGAGACCAAGCTGACTAAGCTTATCACACCAGGAATTCTGAGGAAAGAATCCTCCACCAACATGGGACACTACGTCCACGCCTCACAAATAAGCCCTGTTTGGCAAAGCAGCATCATGATACTCTAGGAGAGTGTACTTTAAAAGAATAAGGTTTACTGAAATTGTTAGACTTATTGTTAGCTTGATAGTCTAGAATATCCAACTGCATACTGGTATTTAGCTGAACAGAGGAACAGATGTAAGTGGCGGTTGAATGCAGAAAGGGGAGAGATAGGAGAAATGGGTAGTGTTAGAAATTTTGTGCAGGCACCAGCTGGGGAAGGAAGGCTGGTGTCTGAGGTTGTTTCCAGAAGGATCTCCTGGCCTGACTCACTTTCCTTCCTCACAGCGCCGGTTTCTGTTCCCCTTCTTTGACTCAGCCTATCAGGGCTTTGCATCTGGAGACCTTGAGAAAGACGCCTGGGCTGTTCGCTATTTTGTGTCTGAAGGATTTGAGCTCTTCTGTGCTCAGTCCTTTTCCAAGAACTTCGGGCTCTACAGTGAGTGCTCTCCTGAGTTACAGCCCTGTCCCGCCCCACCCCACCCCCATCACAGCTCCCAAGCTGACTCTCATCCCTCCCTTTAGATGAGCGAGTGGGCAATCTGACCGTGGTTGCAAAAGAACCTGACAGCATCCTGCGGGTCCTTTCCCAGATGGAGAAGATAGTGCGAATTACTTGGTCCAATCCCCCTGCTCAGGGAGCGCGAATCGTGGCCTGTACCCTCTCTAACCCTGAGCTCTTTAAAGAATGGTAAGGGGCGCAAAGCCTGATGGGTGAGTTGTGGGAACATAGGACAGTAATTGTCCCATCACATTTAACTGGCTCTTCCTTTTATTTTGGCAGAGGCAGGACAAAATTACTTTGAACTCTTTGAGTCGCAGATATTTCTGTAGAATAAGGCTGGCACCTGCTCACATGAGCGTAATACAACACACGTGAATAACACAGAACCAGGAACATAGGAGGAAGCACTCAGTGAATGGGGCGTTTTCTCCATTCTCCCACCACCCAGGCTTCCCCCCTAAAAGTTGGGAAACACAGGAAGGAATTCCTGATAGTCTAGAATATCCAACTGCAAGTTAGTGGGACAACTTGGGGACTCTTCATTCGTATCTAGTTTGCATATATTTTGCCTTATTTTGAAACAATTTTTATGTGGTAGCTATCTACAGTCTACTTAATTAGGCCTGATAAAATACATTAGCCTGTCTGGGTCAGTCCCTAGGTGAATTCTGGGTTAAAACATGAGTGGTATCACAGCCAGTATACCCACGACTAGTGCTAAACTCTCATCAGAAGCTCAGTTATTTCCTTCTGCCTGGTAAGTCTCTCTGTGGTCTTTATCTGTGGGTTTATCTACCCATCTAGGCCTCCACGTACTGTCATAGCCAGGTCGTGATCTCATCTGCAGTTTATAGATTAAATTATATTTTTTAAACTTATGTGTTTCTGTGTGCCATCTGTCTTGTCTGGACTGATATTTATACTGCTGTCCACTCAGGACAGGTAATGTGAAGACAATGGCTGACCGGATTCTGACCATGAGATCTGAACTCAGGGCACGCTTAGAAGCCCTCAAGACTCCAGGAACCTGGAACCACATCACTGAGCAAATTGGAATGTTCAGCTTCACCGGCTTGAACCGTAAGTGTCCCCCCAGCTACCTGGAATGCTCCCTCCTGTGTTGGGTTTGGCCCCTTTACCTATTTGGTCAGCCATAAAACTGTGGGCCAGAACAAGTTAGGTTTTCTCAGTGTGTCCCACTCATCTGCAGAGCCATAACTAAGTTAGTTTCATTTTTGTGGACTGGGAAGTAACAGGATTTATAGCTTGGAGACTTGCTTTATGAAAGGTCTCTCATAAATGCTTGGGTACCTTCTGGTTTTTCTTTAATCCTAAGTATAAATATCATACATGATTATTCAGGGACCTGATTTCTTAACAAGGCTTTCCTAGTCTCCAAGCATTGCCCTCAAAAAAGAGGTTACAAAGTTCTCTCTCCATTTCACAGATAAGAACTTAGGTTGGTAGCTGGAGTTGAGAGCCGATTGGAAGTCTAGCGGGCAGCCATGTGTGATCTTGGTCAGCGGTTAGTAGGGCCTATCAGCCATTGGCTGTCCCTTCTGATGATAGAGGATTCATTCATTTAATGTGTGATTACGGAACCCCTGCCAGCCAAGCCACGGGTCATATGGTACAGATGTGGCTGCCCACTGTGTGTGGAGCTTGTGTCTGAGTGGCTCTGGGGACAGTTGTATGCCTGACTTGGGTAGCGAGTGGAACATCAGAGGTGCTAGGAAGCACTGTAAACCAGGGCCTTCAGAGTGCCTGTGTGAAATGGGCTCAGAAAAAGCCAAAGGAAATATAAACAAGAAAGATGGTACTGTATATGGTAGACCCCCGGAAATACTTTGGGGGAGAATGAGACTATGCAAAAAGTAAAGGGATGTCTTAGTTAGCCATAGGTGTCCTCCTGATTCTGGAATGGGGCATTAGTTCACTTAGTAAAATCATCCTTTGCAATTTTAAAAAATATTAGGTATAATGGAAGTGGTATTTAGTAGCAGTATTCTAAAGGCTCAGAAGGTGGGTGTGTCTCCCCATAAGATGTATATATTACCCCACTCTCCAGGGTAGGAAATTTGTTTTATTATGAATTAGAAAACAGTGAGAATAGACGGGTGCTCATAACACGTAAGTCATATTTTTAGCACTTGGCACTACTTACTATGTTTAAAAACATTTTTTTTCCCTCCCAACATTTTATTAAGGAAAACTTTTAAAACAGAACAGTTGGAGGAATTGTGACAGTGAACCACATATACCACCACCTGGGTTCTATAGGGCTCATGCCACAGTGCCTCCTTTATGATATTCTGTCCATCAGAACAGGGGATTGCAGCCTGCCATTTGTGGTGTACTCTAGGAGATCTCTGAAGCCCCTGAAATGATATTTTAAACATTGTGTATGTGTGTATTGGCTTTTTTCTAGGGAAAGAGTTCATAACTTTACTTTCTCAGTTATGATGCTTCCTTTCCTGACAAAAGTGGAGAGGTTTCATCTTTATTTAAAAAAAAAAAAAAAACAGGGTTGGGGTGCCTGGCTGGCTCAGTTGGTCGAGTGTACACCTCTTTTAAGTTTTGTTTTTTTTTTTTAATTTTTTTTTTTTTTAACGTTTATTTATTTTTGAGACAGAGAGAGACAGAACAGAGCATGAATGGGGGAGGGTCAGAGAGAGGGAGACACAGAATCCGAAACAGGCTCCAGGCTCTGAGCTGTCAGCACAGAGCCCGATGCGGGGTTTGAACTCACGGACCGTGAGATCATGACCTGAGCTGAAGTCGGCCGCTTAACCGACTGAGCCACCCAGGGGCCCCTAAGTTTTTTTTTTTTTTTAATGTTTATTTATTTTTGAAGGAGAGAGAGAGACAGAGTGTGAGCAGGGGAGGGGCAGAGAGAGAGAGCGAGACACAGAATCTGAAGCAGGCTCCAGGCTCTGAGCTATCAGCAGAGAGCCTGATGTGGGGCTCGAACTCACGAACCGTGAGATCATGACTTGAACTGAAGTCAGATGCCCAACTGACTGAGCCACTCAGGTGCCCCAAGAGAGTGCAACTCTTGATCTTGGGGTTGTGAGTTTAAGCCCAACATTGAATGTAGAGATTACTCAAAAATAAAATCTTATAAATAGACAAACAAAAAACCCAAGGTTGGAGCCCTATAACTACATCTTTACAGGTGGTGGTGTGCCTGTGGCTCTGTGGGTGGTTGAGGTTAGTCTTTATCTCCTTGGGTGACTGTAATTCACACAGTTAAAGCTGGTCAAGGCTACTTCTTTTTTTTTTTTAATGTTTATTCTTGAGAGAGACAGAGTGCGAGTGGGGAAGGGGCAGAGAACGGGAGACACTGAATCTGAACCAGTCTCCAGGCTCTGAGCTGTCAGCACAGAGCCCAACGCAGGGCTCGAACCCACAAACCGTGAGATCATGACCCGAGCTGAAATCAGACAGTTAACTGACCAGGCGCCCCTGGTCAAGGCTACTTCTGAAGGTCACTTTGTTTGCAGGGGTCCAGAGTAGCACTGACTACAGGGTCCAGATTTTCCATTTCCATACAGAGGCAACTCAGCGTCCTGGCTAAGAGCTCAGACTCGGGAGTTACATGGCTTGCCTTAACATCCCAGCTCTACCACTGACTAGCTATATGACCTTGGGAAAGTCTTTTAACTCTATACAATGGGAATGATAAGGTTATCAAGATTGACTGAGTTAATATAAGGTGCTTAGAATACTGCCTGGCACATAGTGTTTGCTCCTGTGATTATTATGATTTTATCACTATCTTCATTGGGGCTGCTATAACAGAATAGCATAGGCTATTTATTTATTTCTCACAGTGCTGGAGGCCAGGCAGCTTGAGATCGGGACACCAGCATGGTTAGTTATGGGGGGGGCTCTCTTCTAGTTTGCAGATGGCTGCCTTCTTGCTGTGTGGGGCTGAAGGGAAGAGAGAGAGTGTGCATGCATGCTTGCACCAGCTTGTCTCTTCTAAGGGCATACCTGCCAACACAGGGACTCTACCCTCATGGCATCATCCAAACCTCATTATCTGACAGAGGCCCCAGCTCCTAATTCTATCACATTAGGGGTTAGGGTTTCAACATATGAGTTTTGGAGGGACATGAATATTCAGTCCATAACAATTATCCCATTCCCTCAAATTAATGGTGCTAATTAAGGGTGCTATTTATTTAGGGAAAAATCAAATAAAATTGTCTCTTGGCTTTGCAATAAACCAGAAATCTCTAGAGATTGTGGCATAAGGGAAGAATAGGCCGTTCCTTCCTATTTCCTACACAAGCATTTCTACAAATACGGGAAAGCCCTCCTGTGTGTTTGAACAGGGGACCTGAGAAGTGCCAGATCACAAGCGTCTTACCAGTTTTTCAGCCTGTTGGTTCATGCACACAGCATTTGCCCAGTCCCTCTAGCACGGGGTCTGTACAATGTGCTGTGAAAAGGAAATGTTAAAGGGAGTTTGCTGCTGTGTGCTGGGGTACAGGTTAAGGAAGAAGAAGCACTTCATACCAGCGTTTCGTATCAATGGGATGTTCTTAAGTCTGAGGGTTGTTTTAATAGGTTGTTCTGGTGAATGTAACACGCAAGCTTTGGTCGGGAGGTAGTCCCAGGTGAAAATTCCTATCAGGAGGAGCTGTATTAAACTTCCTGGGGGTTAGAAAGTTAGCTAATAAGTGGTTTCCAGAATCAATTCAGCATACTTCCCTGTTTTAATTGGACAAAATAGCTCCTTTTATTTTGCTTCTCTGTGTTGGGGGAAAGAAGGAAACCTGAAACTGTTGTGGAATCTTTGACCCTCAATGGCTGAGAGGGTTCCTACTACTCTCATTATATCTCTTTTGGTTTTCAACAGCCAAGCAGGTTGAATATCTGGTTAACGAAAAGCACATCTATCTGCTGCCAAGTGGTCGGATCAACATGTGTGGCTTAACTACTAAAAATCTAGATTATGTGGCCACCTCCATTCATGAAGCAGTCACCAAAATCCAGTGAAGAAACACCTCCCCAACCAGCACCACCAAAGCAGTCCTGTCACGTGTGTTCCCTGCCTGTGCAAGCCTAGCTGTACGTGTCATGGATAGAGACTACGGAGGGCTGGAAGGCTGGTCTGGTGAGGCAGCCCCACGTGAAGAGAATGTCCCTTGTAAAGAAATGGGGGCCAGGGATTAGAGCCCCTTAGGAGGCCAGAGCATATTAAGGTTTTAATTTACGAAGAATAAAAAGGTACTTTGATCATGACACGTAGATATCTTGCCCCCTCACTAGAAGCCAGAATGTTGCCTCTGTTGCTCATGTGCTTCTGTGTATCACTTGACTCTGCACAAAGTCTTGTCCCAAAGATCAAGGTGTCTGAAGAGCCAGCTGTGATTGTGAGTGTTGGCTGTGTCATTAAAACTCGTCATCTCTACTCAGAGTGTCTGTCTCCTGCTCTTTCTGCATGGTTGTGTCCCTAGCCCTAAGCTCTAGTTCTCTAGGGTGATCAAGGTAAGAAATAGATTTACCTCTCTCTTACACACACACACACACACACACACACACAACTGACACAGAAGTTTAAGAAAACAGTATTTACCCTTGCTGGGAGCAGTGCGTTCTGATGTTTTCCATTCTATTGTGTTCTAACTAAAGAAATAAAAGTTGATTGAGACCCATGGAATTGATTTTGTGATCCACTAGTGGGTTGTAACTCATAGTTTAAAATGAATGCTCTAGAGGGATTTGCTAGTTGCTAAAGAAAAAAACTAAACTGCATTCTTGAAGTATGCCTCCCCTTAGTGACCTCACCTACCACATCTCTGGTAGTTTGGTGGGCTTGTGGTGGGCCCCATTTTTCAGTGTTTCTGTACAGGATACGGTTTCCAGATCCTTCAGGATCCAGCTAGATCCCAGGCAGTCGTTCAGAGAACACTGTGTGATTGGGTCTGGTGGGTGTGGACAGATTTGAAGAGATGACCTCACACTCATTTCTTCATTACCTCCTGTCCTATTTTCCTTTCCATCAGTGTTTGTTCTTCCTATTTAAAGATGCTGGTCATTTGTAAGGGAAGACACAAAACCGGGATCAGTAATCCTACCTGCTGTCACTCTTCTGTCATCTTCTCTAAGCACAGCTTTAATCCAGGAATTCTCAACAGGGTACAGTACCTCAAGGGAGCAAAAGAAGTCTGAGAGTAAAATGGTGTGTGGCCCTCCAAAGCACAGTCCTACCCCACAAAGTCTTAGTTCTTAGTATTTCATTTCTCTTGTTAGGGAGAATTTAAATTCAATTTTTCTCTTGGGGGAAGACACTAGTGCAAAAACTGGTTAAAAACACTTCTTTAAACCAGAACGTCCCTACCAAAATGCTGAAATATTTTTTTGCATAAAAGAAAGCCCCAATCAATGGGAATTTGGCTCTCATTCTACCCTGGCATATAGGCTAGTGTTTCTCTCAGTGTGTTCCATTGTCCCCATGCTCACCCGAAAAAGGGTTTTGTGTTAAAGTTTGGCAAAAGCTGGGCTTAGTGAGTTCCATAGATTTTGCGGTAGGGCTTCTCAGGGCCTCTTCTGCAGGTGTGCCCTGCGAAGTTCAGAGGTAGGACTGTTTTTTTTTTTTTTCCGTTTCCTTTGCTCAGGAGGAGGACACTTACCTCCAGGGCCTGCCACTTCCTGGCTGCGTAACCTTGAGCAAGCCACTTGATGGCTCAGAGCCTGTTTCACAGACTAAAACCTTCACAGGGGGGTTTTGAGACAGAAATGAGTAAATGTATACCTAGCACAATACCTGGCACATAAAGACTTCACCAAAATAGCTGGTGTTTTCATTTATTATTGCTAGTAGGGTTAACAGACTGGAGAGTCTCAAATTGTCCATAGGCCACTAACTGACCTAAGTGTCAAATCCCAACCTTCCTTCCACAAAGATGTTAAATGCCCAAACACACCCTCTTACCTGTCTGGCTGCTCCCTCCTTGTGTTAGTTGGTTGAAAATTGATCAATATGCCTAGCTCTCCCCTGTTCCTTTTCTCAGCCTTTGGTTGGAAAACACTGGGTTTGTGCCACTTTGGTTCCTCTCCAGAGGGTCTGCAGAAGGGAGCCAGTGTGGACCAACACATTGTTTCAGGGGCTTTCCCGGGTCTGGCCCCCAAGACCTTGAAGTTGGAAGGTGCCCAGCCCAGTGCCTCACCCATCACGTGGGTTCAACAAATACCAGCCCCTTCTCATTATCTGCTCTGTACGTCCTGTCCTCATTCACACTTGGGCTTCTCATTTGGGTTTTACTTTCCATTGCTGGCATTTGTTCCAGCAAAATCTTACCCATCTGGCCTCCAAAGTAGAGCACCCGTGCTTTCCTGTAACCTTAAGTACAGCTTTGCACCTGGCCTTGAGAGTCTTGCCTCTTGAGGCAGGTGGGCCTCAGGTGAGACCATTCCATGTGTGCTCCGACCCAACCAGCATCTCAAATGTGAAACCGCTTGAGAACTGAGCTATTTCAGGGGCAAGAAAAACATTCCAGGAAAAGCATTTTCATTTTATTTAAAAATTATTTACAATTAAGCCTTCATGAATGCTTTATTTTAAAATCCTTTTTTTTTTTTTTTTAACTTTTTTAACCTGAAGGAAATCTTGGGGAATAGAGTGGGGAATAGGGAGGGGAGTGGTGACAGGCTCCTTTGGGAATTTGCAAAGGGATGGGTGTATGCAACAGCAGTGGCCTGAGCCCCATGGCCTAAGCAATAATGACAGGAAGACTAGCCAGGCAGGCCCCCTTGGGCCAGTGGCCAGCTGGGCAGGAAAATTGCACAATGACAGTTCTTGTTGAAACTCAGTGTTCACCGGTTTGGGTTTGAGGTGCCCGGCACTGAGGGCTGACACTTTGCCAGTTCCTATTAGGCAAGAGTAGGTGTTGGGAGTAAGTGGCAGCTGTGGAATCACCTAGGAGTCATGCACTGCTGGGCCTCAGGCAGAACTGAGCAAGGGGTGAGAAGTCAGGCATACACTGCTGGAAAGAGCATCTCCAGTGGGAAAATCTTTACTTCCAAATGCTGTGGCCCTCTTGTCTGCAACATCTGCTCTAGTTTGGTGGGGAAGCGGGGACAAACGTGTGGGGGTGTGGTATAATACCCTAGGTTGTGCCAAGGATCTCTGAAGACTTCCACTTCTTGGCAGGTCCTAGCTTTCCCCATTGATTTGCTAGACACTAGAGAAGACCACTTGTATCTGTCTCGAACTGCCCACTGTTCACTTCACTCTGCATTGCAGAAACTTTGGGCTGAAAGTTCCACTGAGTTCAAATAGTGGTTTTTAACTCTCTGTGGGTCTGAGACATTTGAGAATCTCATGAAAGCTTTAGCCCTCTGGAAAACACACATAAGAACACATACACTAAATTCTGACAGTCTTACGGGCTTCATAGACCCTCTGAAGTCCAGTAATGGAACCCCTGGGGTGACTGACCCCTAAATTAAGAACCCCTGAGTTAAAGATTCCTATGGGTAAGCATTTTCTTTTGAGATGCAAATAACCCAGAGGAATGAATTATCAGTCTCCCTCCCTCTCTGTGTGATTACTGATTGAATGGGTATGGGGGTGTGGGAGTGACAGTTTGGGGGGAAAGAGGGGGTAAGCCTGGATAGTATACCCCAGGGGAAGGTTTGGAGATTGAGCAGGCACCATGGGATCACTGGATCCCTGGATCCCTGATTGAGGGAACTCAGGGAATGGGAGACAGAAAGGGAGACAGGTGTCCCAAAGACAACCTTCACTTATTTCTACATTTTCCCAAAGGTTGGTTGGCTGTGTGGTTAGTGATCTGTGTGATTAGTGATTTTATTCTTGAACTAGGTATGTGGAGTTATTTCGCCATCTAGTGGCCATACTTGGAATTGACTATGCCCCATCATCCGGGTGAAAAGAGATCTAGTAAATTCTTGGAGTGAAGTACACTTAGCTGACCTGCTGGGGAGGAGTAAGGGGTGGAGTGGGGGGAACAGATGAAAAAGGACAGCGATTCTTCAATGTTCCTGTTTAATGCACATTGAAGTCCCATGAGAGCTTGCATCCTTCTTGGCTGACCTGGGCACTCTTTGGTTTGTCATGGCTATACTTGCTTTAACAGCTTAGAATTTTTCTACATAAGTTTTTGTTTGTTTGCTTTGATTTGAACTTAAAACCTGAAATTCCATCTCTGGCTCCCAACTGGGTCTCTGTTCTCTGCTCCTTCTCTTCCAGAGCAGATTTATTGATGGATTGATAACTGCTGATAGGGAGCCAAAAAGATGTGTCCCTGGGCAAGACGGTGACTTGATGTTCCATCTCATTGTCTTTCCATTCCAGCTGAGACACACTTCCCAGGCTGCTAGAATCCTTATCTAACAGGAAACTGGTCACCGACAGTTTTCTGTTCTGTAACATCACATGCCACCGTTGCCGAGTCCCACAGCTCTAAAGTCCTGGAGAAACTCTTGGTGTATCTCCTGAACTGACCTTCATACCTGCTGCTCCAGCCGCCTATATGCCTGTCTGTCGGTGGCGCCTTCTGAGCTAAGCTAAGCATGAAATATGGCATGGGGGGATCCCAAAGAACAAAAAGGGAGTCGGGTCCCAGAGTGGCATTGTCAGCTTGGGGTCATTTCTTCTCCAGTCCCAGACTGTGCCGTGGAGAAGATCATTTCTAGCATGTTCCACCGGAGGCCCCTCCATCCATGATGGGCACAGCAAGGCTCTGAGTCAAACTGGAGGCAACAAGGGGAAATCTGCCAAACTGACTGCTAGGGGTGAAGAGGTGGTAAGGAAAGCAGAATGCTCTGTCACCTGTGGGAGGCCTCGGGAGACACAGAAGATGGGAGGGTGGGTTCTCCCTCAAAGCTCTTGAATCTCATACACCCAGCAAACACTGTCTGCCCTGTCATGTGATCAGAGGCATTAAATTGGAGTTCTCTTCAGAGGCTCTCTCTCCGTCAGGTGACCTCTTCCTTTTTCGACCACCTGAAAAACAATTTGTAAGGATCAATCTCTGGCTGGGAGGACATTCCTTGATATGGACTCTCTCCAAAACAGATGTGGAAATGGTGGCAAAGCCCTTGACAGTTTTGCAGAAAGTAATCTGCATTGCATCCTGGTGTTGATATCAGCATATTTACATCTACCTGGGATGACATCTCCAAAAAGCCAGGCTAGTGCCAGTGGAATGGAGATTTCCCAAGAGGATTGAGTAAAGCGCAGGTAATGCCTCAGAACCAGGTCTTTCCATCTCCTCAGAACCAGGCCCAACTGCCTGGCAGACACCTCCTGTGAGAAGGCTGGTCTCACAGCCTTTGGTGTTCCATGAGCCAGGGTTTTGGTGGGTGTAGCTGGGGGCCATTCCCACACACCTGCGTTCTGTAGCGTGGAAACAACCTTCTTTCTGCATTGGGGCAGGTGGGGTAATCATACAATTGTCCTCAAGGATGGAAGGGCAATGTGTTCCCAGCTCTGTTGTTTTTAGGGAGGAGTATTTTTCTGCTATTGACTTCCTTCCATGAAAGATACTGCTTTCCTTTCTACTGAGTCTCCAGGACACAAATTCTTTCTTTAAAGGACCAGACAGTAAATCTTACAGGTTTTGCAGGCCATTTGGTCCCTGTTGCAACTGCTCAACTTTGCTATTGTGGCCATAGATAACAAATGGGTCTACGATCCAGTAAGTCTTTATTTACAAGTACAGGCAGGAGAGGGAGGCCAGGATTTGGCCATGGCCATGGCTTGCAGACTCCTGTCCTAGATGACAGCCAACTGAATGGGATGCATCCCCCCCCTCCCCATTATCAAGGGCACAGTACTGGCCCAAGCCCTGTTACAGATTTCCATGATTATACCTCATTAGGTTCCCACAAGGAGTCAATGGTTCTTCCTCCAGGGGTAATATCCTAACATAATTTTTCTACTAACTAGCTGGTGGGAGGCTTTCATCTAGGCGAAGAGCTACTCACTCAAGGTTCTCAGCAGCTTCTTGCCCACGGTTTCCTCAAAGTCGCTACTGCAGGGGCTGGTCTCTGTGTCCAGGTTGATATTACAACATTCACTATCTGATGCTGAGAGAAAGGAAAGAAGAAAGAACTCAAGTCTTCCCAACCTACACACCCAGGGATGTAGGAAGGGTGATTGTGAGTGATGTTCCTCAGCAGGTGAAAGTTCAAAACCAGAGCCAAGGCAGCGGTGGCTGTAACAGGAGGGGATGTCCAGGAAGCTGTTGGCTCTCATTAGTTAGCAAAAAGGGCAGTTTAGTGCCACAAAAGGAACAAAGAGACCAGGAGCGAGAATCTAACAATATAAACGTTATTTGGCAGGAGAGAGATGAAGAGGACAAGATGTTCTCTGTTCAGTATCTTTGCCAGACAGAAAGCACATTTGAGGACCTTGAGGTGGGGATACTTACTCAGACCCTGGGAAATCACAGGACTCAGTAACAATTAAGCACACGTCTGTTATCTTTCCCACCGAACCCAGTGGGGATTTAGAGAGGCACAGAATCTCAAAGCCAGGAAGAGGCCCAGGCCCTTTATGCCAGTGAGGTAAGAACCTGACCTGGGAGGCAGAGTGGGGTGGTGGAAACAGCACTGCACGCAAAGCTATGAGGCTGATCCTGCTTTTAGTGCAGTATATAGACCAGACAAGTCTTTTCTCGGGGCCTCAGGGTCCGCATGCAAGGTCCCTGTGTCATACAAGGAGGATGGACTAGATGAACTCCAAAGACTATTTTCTCCATTCTTACTCCTTTGATACAATTTCTTGCTACATGATTTAGCTACTGAATTCAGTGTGTGAGGGAGAAAAAGAACACCAGTTCTAAATTCTGGTCCTTGCATGGTGTTTATGTATGTCCCAGATATTCTGAGTTAGCCACAAGTTCAAATATGTTATTGTACTGACTGCAAAAATTGATGAGCACTTGTTGGGTCATTGCTCTGGACTCAAGGGATCTCAGACTATGGACTGGGGCAGGTCTGGGAGGGCAGGTGTGGGGGCACAGGCACTGCTGAAGGCCTGGGGAAGTAGATCTCAGTGGGGCAAGGACAGGAGGATCTCAGGACAGGTGGGACATTGGGAGCTCAGAGCAACACCACTGCCAAGACAGAAGCGTTGAGAGACTCAGTGATGATATGCTCTCAGAACTCAGGACAAGTTCTACAGATTACCTCCTCTGGCCCAAAAGAGGGGAAGAGTGCTGCCAGTAAGAGTGCTGGCTGACTTCAGGTTCCTCATCTGTAAGGCAGGTCTCTAAGAACTACCTAATACAGAGCATGGTACCACGCACTGCGATACACCCTCTGTATAAGCTATTTCATTTATGCCCCAAGCTACTTCATGACCTAGCCACCACGGTTTACATCTATTAACACAAGGAAGAAACTTATCTGTTAAGATAAGGAAACAGCATCTTAGGTTAAAGTAACTTGCTGAAAATCGCATAGCTCCTAAATGAAGGAGCCAAGATCTGAATCCAGATGGAAACCTAGCTCCTAACACCACCCTACATATGGTCTTCCTGGGAGAATGGATCGACAGGCCTGGTGAGGGGTTGGCACTTAGAAAAGTGTGTTTCCCTTCCTCGCTCACTGTGTGAGGAGGTGGTAATATTACATGGGGGCTGGGGTCCCTCCTTGATTTTCCCCCGGGGCATCCCAGTGCCCGACGGTGATGACCCCAATTTCCCTGCCCGACCTGCTGTCGTAGGAATAGCTGCAGAAGACAGTGAGAGCTGCTGTGTGCTCTGTTCCTCGAGGTCCGTCATTTCTTCCTGGGTGAAGGCCATCTCCTCCATCCTCAGGTACACGACCTCGCCGGGGCTTCTCAGCCCATCTGAGCGGCTGCCTGGGGAGGATAGCAAGCGTGTGCCCATCTGCTCTGGAGAAGACCTGCGGCTCCAACTGCTACAGGATGGCAGCTCTGGGCAGGGTTGAAGGAGGAAGGTGGGGCTGCCCTCACCCCGCGGCAGCCCAGCCCATCCACCCAACGGACTTACACGGCAGGCTGTTTCTGTTGCTCAGGAGGGTGATGGCAGGGTCATCCTTGGGGGTCTGGGGTGTACCCTGGGTCGTAGGGGCTTTGGTGGAGTCTCCGTCAGCAAAGGCCTCCATGTCGGGGGACTGGGGTGAGCTGTCCATGTGGCAGGCAGTGAGTGCATTCTGGTACTGCTGCCGAGTGATCTAGAAAGAAGAGGCAGAGAGGGGAGGAAGCTCAAGAGGGGCTGGACAGAGCCCTCCTTGGATATGGTCAGCCTCTCCGAGCTCAGAAGCAGCCCTACTAGGGTGCATTGGAACCCCTGACCTCTGTGGGCGAGGATCCATGAACCGGGTCCTTTCCCAAGCTGTACCAGCCTAGCAGTTGAGGGACAATGAGTCCCCACTGTCATTTTTATTGGCTCTGGACTTCCATGGTGCCCCTGGAGGAGCCAAGCCTTCTCCTGAGCCTCGGAGGAGGTTGGAGGGCACCTTCAGGTAGCAGAGTACTTGCCCACAGAGAAGTTTTAAATACGTGCTTCCACTATTGTCAAGGGACCTCTTCCTAAGGGTCCACAGGGAGTGTAGTGAGGGAAGCTTTGCTGCTCCACGTCCTGCTGTCAGGAAGCTGGATGCTGAGGCCTGAGAGTGCACAGTCATTTCTCATTTGGACTTGGCCCGCCACCGGATGTGGGATCATGCTCCTATGTGGGAAAAGTCCACAGCAGAGTTCTCCAAGCTCCTTCATGAGATCATGGGAGTCTTCCTAGCGACTTTCCTGATGTGTCAAGCCTCACCCACAAGTAAAATCATCTGGAGAATCAGGCTTAGCCAGACCAGAAAGGAATTCCCATAATTCCAGGAAGGAAACAACATGGATCAAATGTCTTTTCTGGAATACAGAAAGGTTTATCTGTCATCTCTGTTCTCTGGGTGTATGTTGCAGACTCATGCCTCGCATCCTTGTGTCCAGTAAAAACTAGCTAGTTTTTGTGCCACCCAGGATAGAAATGTGCTACCATGAATCCATGAATGGCACGGGGTGAAAAGTGACAATGGCACATAGTGCCACACCATGTCTTCTCAAGCACTATGGTCACCTCAAATGTTTTCCTCCCTTCTTCACTGCATTTAGCTAGAGAACAGGCAAAACCACACACTGCTCATGTTCCTTCCCTTTCCTTTCGGGGCAGGATTGGTATTACATGTTGGAACAGTAAGGATGCGTGGCTGGTAATAGGAGAGGGAATGGTTAAGATTTCCACGTTGGAACGGAGGCGGCTTGAAGCTGGTTTGGTATCTGGCAAGGGCTCTTTTAACAGTGGCCCCTTGTCAACTGCCCACTCTCCAGCACCTGCCCTCTAGACCCTCCCTTCCCTGGTGGCTTGGATGCCTGGCCTCCCTGGGGGCTGTGGGTGATGCTCAAACTGAAGTCCTGGAGTCAATCCTAGACAGCTGAGTACTCACATTCTCAGGGGGGTGGCTCTCCATCACTTCTGGCTCATCCCACTTCTGCTTTCCTCATACACCTACGTTTCTCCTTTCCTTTCTGTACAGGCTGTTGCTCTGGTCACTTTTATTGAGTATTTTATTCTGCTTTATTATCCTCTGATGTTCTTTCTACATTTTCTAGATCCTATGGTCCTCTACCCCAAAATGTTTAAAAATTTAGCACTCATCCTGAATGTTAGGTTATAATCTTCACCAAAATATCTAGCCTCGACAACCATTCAGGCAATGTTTTCTCATCATAAAGAGAAATCTTCTATTTCCCCTCAAGTTGGGAACTCATTACTTTGTTGGACATTATCAATCTTTTCTTCTCTAACAAACTTCAGGATGTCTCGCATGAGGATCGAGCAAATTCCAAACACAACCAATCTAATCACAAAACACCAATTAAGAATGTATGTCTTTTTGCATTTTGTATGGGAGACCCACATGCAGAGATCCCAAGCTTCTAGCTATACTACTGCCCATTAGAGGGGACAAAGATAGTTCTCTTGTTAGTTTAAAACCGTTATTCTCAAACTTCAGCATCGGAATTACCCAGAGGCCTCGTTAAAAACAAGATCGCTGGGCCCCATTCTCCGAGTTTCTAATTTGCTAGGTCTGGAGTAGGGCCTGAGAGTTTGCAGGTCTAACGAGTGCTCAGGTGATGCTGATGCAGCTGGTTTGGAGACTGCACTCTGAGCACCACTGACTTAAGACCTAGTTAAAATCAAACACAGTCCTCCTACTCAGGTTTTGAATCCTTTAAAGGATTCAGATGGATAAAGTGGCAAAGTGTTAACTGGCTTTGATATTTTTCAGGCCCAAATGGCATGTTCTCTGCTTTATGGCATGCAACGATGGGGGTCTCAACTTAGCATTTGCCTAAAGTCTTCAATAGATTCAATGTTACTGTAGACTTTTACAGCCCCCTTTGTTGGGAAGTGAGAAATCAGGTTCCAAAATTTCCCCAAGAGATGTCAACTCTGGAGCCTACCCTCAGACTAAAACCTTACCTTGAGTCAATCACAGAACATCAGGCGTGTATTAGAGATTTCACCATCAATTGACAGTGATGCTGCCCATACTGATGGTTCAGGGACTTGCAGTGTTTCAGAGAAAGGATCAAAGTGACACGCTAATTATTCATGCCTCCCGGGACAGTGGTTCTCAACCTTGGCAGCACACTTGAATCACTTGGGAAGCTTTAAGATATCCTGATACCCAGGCAACACCCTTAAGCAATTATATCCAAATCTCTGAGAGTGGGGCACAGACATCTGGATTATTTAAAGCTCCCCAGGTGATCCCAATTCACACCACGGGTGAGTCCAATGCTCTGGACTCTTGGAAATGCCCCTGTAACCAATTATTATCTACACTCCCCTTAATAGTTGCCTTCACTGATGTTTGATTTTCATAGTGGACCCCCAGCTTGCATACAGGGCTGAACTAAAAAAAAAAGCTCCATATGAAGAACATAAACTGGCAAAACTTGCAGATGAGGCCAATATGTACTATTTTTTTCTGATGTCTTCCATAGTCCTATAGTAATCCATTTGATAAATACTTCAAGAAATTACTGCCAGGAAAAAGTTCCTTTCTCTAGAAAAATGATATACTTGATGAGAACACAAATGTCCACTACGTTTGCCCTCTTTGCTTTTATGACCAGGAAGCTCACAGATAAATTTATTTACTTACAGTAACAAACTCATGCCTTATTGCTTTTTCACCGAATTGGTTTGCAATTTCTTTTTAATTTCTTATTTAAAATATTATATATCATTTTTGGAAATCATATATATTATTGGAAGTGCTATCAATTTCATAAAAGAGATGGAACTGATATTAGGTTTTAGAATGTGGGTGGGAGGTCTAGTGCTAGTGTTACTAACCCATAAGAGCTTGCTCTTGCAGGTAGAGGTTGGGATAGGAGGGTGGAACCTTCCATCCATAGGGTATATTATGGCTTACAGAGCACTTGGGTATGTGTTACCCCTTTGCTCTTCATAGTGACTGTGTTGGGCAGGCATGAGGGCTCTTTTGATCCCCATTTTACAAATAAGAAAATGAGGTCCAGAAATGTTGAGGGATTGCCTCAAGTTTGACAGTTAGCAAGCTTTCAGAGTCCTAGCCAGGGCACTGTCTCCACTGTATGGGTTTTTGCCTGGGAAAGTGCTATTCACTCATGGGAGCCAGGGAGGTGGCAGGGGAAGTGAGACTATGAAGCTCCAAGTTTTCAGAGGGAGAAACTCCAGAGCCTAACAATGGTGCCCCTGTAGCCTGGATATTGTAGTTTAAAGGCCTTTAGTCTTGCTCTTCAGGGACAACGATCTCAGCCTGGGCTCTGCACTGTGAGTGGGTGTGCCTGGCTGCACTAGGCTGTCTTTCACAATCCTTTAGAGAAGGTGTCCCAATAACTGCTTTGTAGCTTGGGGTCTATAGGCATCTGATGACCGAAAACCAGCTGGCACACAACTGGAACCAGTGTCACCATCAAACCCAATTCTCTAATGTGTCCATGGGCTTCCCAAAGGTGGAGCTTTCTTTAGAGTCTTACAGGTTCTTCTGGCTTAAAGGACAGAAACATTTCCTAAACGACTCGATAAGCTCACCAGAGTACTTGATATTACTCTTTTTGGGTTAACTAGTTAGTTTAGATTTGGCTTCTAGTTTAGTCCCAGTGTTGCCACTTTCAAGCTGGCCTGTAACAGAGGCCCAGTGATAATGAGATAACGCCACTGAACCTGCCATCCAACTGTTAGAAATGACTGTTTAAAACACGTCCACATCGATCTCTCACAAGTTAACTCTATAATGGGCATACATTTCGAAGAAAGGCATCAAATCTATCATCATCTCATTTCATCTAAACTGTGCATGGCACATCATGAGGTGGGGAAGGGGCAGGAGCAATGGTCCCTCTGCCCCCAGAGTAGGAGTGAGTGGAGGTGTTGTCAAGGCAGGATGAGGTCTTAGGGAAGTAAATCCGTAACTAAGAAAATAAAGTGAAAGACAAAGTAGGGGAAGGAAGGAGATTCCAAGTAGGGACAATGACAAAAGGAAGATGGAGAGGCAGAGATGATGAGTGAAGGGAAGACGGGAGGAAGGGAGAAGGAAGGGGGTGTGTTCTTGTTTGACTGTGAGATGGATTTATGGGCTCAGTTGGGACATTAGCTGTTCTGCCCAAGCTAGAAGCCTCTCAGGAGTGTTGCAAAGTGCTGTATTTAGTTTATTTCTGGACAGGTTCTGTCCAGGCCACATGCACAGTGAGCTGTACCATTCTCTCTTTGTTCTTAAGAAAAAGTGATATGTCCCTTCAGGAACCTGGGAGCAAGGATCCGGGAACTCTAACCCTCTTTAAGCATTGTTCTGGAGCAAAAGAACGAGCTGGGAATAAAGCATTACATCTGGTAACAATCCTGAGTAAATGTACTCCTTCCTTATAAGGTACTGAGTTCCGTGTCGTGGAGGCATTCACACAGATGTTAAATAACCACTTGTCAATGATGTTAGAGGGAAGATTCAGACAGCTACGGCCAGGACCTAACATTAGAGGGAAGAAGCATGGTTCTGCGTAGGGGGAGCAGGGTGGTTGCCCAGTACAGGGGTAGGGGCAGAGGTTGGGGACGGGCCTATACTGTTCGTGGATGGTTGTATAGAAGGAAAGGCACTACCCACTAGTTACCTTCTCCCTAAGTCTCACAGCCTTGTTTTCACAATGCTTCCTCTTTTTAAATATATATATTAAAAAAACCCATAATCATAAACTACTGACATGTCAATCTGTCACCTTGAAAGAAATTGTTGATAAGGCACCACTCTAGAAAATGTGTTCAGGAAACAACCTCTCACCAGCTGCATTTTCTAGATTCAAGCATTACTATTTTTTTTTAATTCAGTTCTTTTATTGTTACTATTTTTTCACATTTTTGATTCAAGCATCACTTTTCATCACCTTGCTTCTCTTGTTCAACCATCTGAGAATTTCTTACTATCTAAAACAGTACTGTCCAATAGAAATATAATGAGTTGCATAAGTAATTGAAAACTCTCTTGTCACATTAAAAATAAGTAAAAACAAATAGAGGGAATTAATTTTAATAGTGTTTCGTTTAACCCAACATATCCAAAACAATTTCACTTCAACATGGAATCAATATAAAAGTATTAATGAGGAATTTTGCATTCTGTGTTTGTACTAAGTCCTTGGAATCCAACGTGTACTTTACATGCACGGCACATTAATTTGGACGAACCACATTCAGTGTGTTTGGCAGCCCCATGTGGCTACTGGCTACTGTGTTGGGCAGCAGAGGTCTACCAGATCAACCTGAATCTCTCTGCCCAGTTCTGATAATCCGGCCTTGTGCCCAATGGTGCTCCCACTGCTCGCGCACGCAGAACCACTGGGCCAGCCCAGCTTCTCTCTTCACACTCCCTTGAATGCACTGTGCTTACTCATCTTCCATACGCCTGTTTATTGGTATCCCTCCTCCTGTTCTTTCCTAATTCTTAAAGGTCTGGTCCATTTGCAGCAATACAGTGCTTAAAATAAGTGTCACACAAACTCTTAATCAATTAGATACTACCCTGCTTTGGTCACTATTGCTTAACCTACATTTCTTCTCTCTTACTAGATTTTAAACTCATTAGGCAGAGGATATGTTTTACATTTCTTAGTATAGCCACTGGTGTCTAGATCCCTCGTTAATGCTCAACCTACTGATTGGCTCATTGAGGAAGTCAAACCACTGCTCAAAAGCCAACATGTTTTTATTCTCTCTTTATTGCTGTAGATACAGGCATTTCTTAGTGCAGCTTGAGTTCAAATTGTCTTCTCTTACACAGTAGCCAGTTAGGAACTCAAGCATCGTCTAAATTACAAAGGAATGGAGACCTGTTTATCTTGAAACTAACCAAAGTAACTGTACACTTTTGGACATTTTGAGTTGGCAGCCAACGTGTCCAGAAGTTAACCTTCAACCAGTGTGATGACTCCTATCATTTAATGAAATTCATCTCTCACAACACCATCTTGCAATTTAGGGATTCTGCCACCAGATGGTGATGGGGCATTTTGGTCACGGTTACACAATCTAGACTATAAGACATCTGCCAAATAGTCTTAGTTTAATGATGATATTTACCAAAAGCATTGTTAAAAAATTTATAAGGATTCTTTGGTACCTTCATTCATAATTTACTAACTATGACTAATAGTGGCTTTAATATCTCTCCCAGATAATCGTTAGATACAACTTTCTAATTTTGAAGCTTATCTTAAAGTCAAATTACTTCCGGACTTAATAACGTTCTGGAACTTTTTGTTGGACATGAAAACCCCTTGCAAGCTCTCCATGCAGCCAATCACAGGAGCCTGGGCCGTGAGGACACCTCTCTTCGACAGTCTTTAGCTTCCTCAAAAGCTCCCCCTCTGTTAAAAAGGTAGGGGGGCAGGTGGGTGAGGGGAATAAAAGGGCAGCCCTAACAAGTCTATTACATCAGCAGAAGGGAATTTTCAACTTTAGTCTAAGGCATCAACTTAACTTATATATACATACATACATATATATATATATATATATATATATATATATATATATATATTTTTAAAGAGAAAACCAGTACCAAAATAAAACAAACAAGTGCACGTTCAAACAAGAGCTTGAACTCCCAAAGTTCCCTTCTATAGAATTGTTACAATTGAAGTTTTTAAGAGACTGCGGCAAGGATTTGAAGGAGGTTTCTGAATAATACTTTAATTGGTTTCTAACCTCCCCTCAACTTCTACTTTTGACATTTAGTCTTCTCAATGTCAACATGTCGAGGTGGGAAAAGGGACCATGTTCTGTGCCACTTAGCCGCCCTGGGTCACAGCAAAGTCCTCTGGCCTGACCAAAAGGATGACACCGGCACCTGAGAACTGACCTCGGGTTTGGGGTTCTCAACATCAGGAAAGACACTTCCCTTTTATGTTCCTCATTAGCTGTAGAATGTCCCCTTTCCTTATGTTCTAGGCATGGATATCCATGAGCTCATCTGTAAGTTTCAAGAAAATCCTTACAAACTCCATTCCAGGTATTCATCTTAACACATTCCTCTTTGTGGAGCTGTCCAGTACATCCCCTGAAAGTGCTCCCCAATCCAGGCACACCTAGACATGTTCCAGAAAACTCTGGGCTCACCAGTGGTCATTAAATAGGATGCCTCAAATTCTCATTCATTCTCCTCCCCAAACCAGCAAGCAAAATCTTCATATTGATTTCCTAAACTTAGGATATATATAACATTAGGCACTGAAAGTCTATGTCGCTCCCCGCCCCAAATTCCTATGCTGAAATGTTAACCCCCAGCGAGATGACATGTGGAGGGGGCGCCTTTGGAAGAAGCTAGGTCCTGAGGGTGGAGCGCACGCGAACGGAATTAGTGTCCTAATAGGAAGACAGCTTGCTTCCTGTCTCTGTCTCTTCCCCCATGTAAGGATACAAGGAGAAGATGGTTATCTGCAAACCAGAATGTGGGCTCTCACCAGACACTGGATCTGCTGGTTCCTTGAACTTGGACTTCCAGCCTCCAGGACTGTGGGAAAGAAGTGTTTGTTGTTTAAGCCACCCAGTCTATGACTATTTGTTATGGCAGCCTGAACTAAGACAAATGGGAAGACCTAAGAAACAAACTTAATTGAAAATTCCCAGTGCACTTATAGAATGAAGTGCCTTCCTCTGGCTTAAAGATGCCAGACAACATTGCTGCTGACCGTCCACTGTCATTTCATGCCGGCCCCTGTCTTTGCACGCTGCGTACCAGCACTCAGATCCACGAACCACCGAGCTCTTTCCTGCCTCCGTGGTTTCTCTCTTGAACATTCTCCTCCCCTCCCCTTTCAGGTCCCAGAAAAAATGTTGTTTTGTCAGTCTGCTCTGACAACCATTCCTAAAGGAAACCCCTTGCCAGCTCTGCCCAATCACTGTTTATCCCGCTACCTTGTTACCTTCCTAGCCTTTATCACTACCTGAAATTAGGTTCTTCATGATGCGGTTACTTGTTTATTCTCTCTGTCCCCCTCCTAGCACAGAAACTCTAGGAAGGCAGGAGCTTATGGTCTTGTTCACCATAGTATCTTGTCAATATCAAGCACAGAGTAGGTATTCAGTCAATATTTGTTGAACCGCTTACTCATATTGTGACTTTCAAGTTCTTTTTCCACAAACCATGTGAGCAGTACTACAAACCAGGAAGAGCTAGCCCAGAAGAGTTTCTCTGTTCTCATTTTTTTCCTACCTCCACTTCTGAGGAAGGCCTGCAATGAGAGGGCTTCAGGACAAGGAGGCAGGGAGGAGAATCATGGACTTCAGTTTTCTGAGGTTTAACTTTAGTGGCACATTAGATTTGTTAAGTGTCCCCAGTCACACACACCCATGAGTATTGCTGGGTTAGTTGCCACAAGTTATTTCTTCCTGGGGCTCCTTCAACTCTGATTTCCCACAACTCTTCCTAAAGACTGGGGTTTTGAGGGTTTGGACTCTGGAGACAGAGAGACTGAATTCCAAAGCTTGGTTCTGCCACTCACCAGCCATATGACCTTAGACTCCTCAAGCTCCAATGTCTTCATGTCTAAAATGGTTATGACAGTAGTACCTACCTGACAGGGTGGTGATCAGACCACCTGGATCATTCAGACAAAGGAGTCCCAAAGTGCATGCACAGAGCACCCCACAAACAGTTATTATCCCACCCCACCTTCCAGGCTCAGCCCCTCCCTTTGGTAACTTTCTATCTTTATGTTTCTATCTTCACCTCAGGGTATCTGCAGAGTTCTGGAACACAGAAAGCCAGGCAGTGCACACTGCTCTCAAATTATCAGAGCTTGTGTTCTGGACAGAAGGAGAGAACCTCCTCCCTCCTTTGTGATAAATATATCTCTCATAATCCAGCCTGCGACTGGACAAGATATACCAACTCAACTCATTGGGTGTTTTGTTGGACTTGGATAAATGGGGCTCACTCCAGGCATGTAACAGTTTGCAGAATGCTAGCAAATAAAACCTA
This sequence comes from Panthera uncia, assembly GCF_023721935.1. Taxonomy (NCBI): domain Eukaryota; kingdom Metazoa; phylum Chordata; class Mammalia; order Carnivora; family Felidae; genus Panthera; species Panthera uncia. Next base: position 56,247,991 of record NC_064818.1, on the reverse strand, counting down.
TCAAAGCACGAGAAGGAGGACATTTTAGAAGGGTTCTGTGCAATACCAATCTTACTGTGAGGTATGAAGCAATGGCCCCCCTACCCTTTAACTACAAGGCAATGAGCACTGTGGTCTCTCTCCTGCATGTGCAAAGTGATGGATGTTCCGAGCTCCACTGAGCTCAGTGATTGCTAAGGGTGTAATGGTTACACAAAGGGTTTTTGCTTAACATACCTGCCAAACTGCATTTTAGACTTGAAACAGCAAGACATAAAAATATACTATCTTATGGAAAATCACAGCATGGTTTCTTCCATATACTTGGTTGATTAATCACCTGCAAATTTATCTCGGAAAAACAAATCAACCTGGTGGCAATGGCAGGGGGTTCAAAAGAAACAGTTCACTAGCAACTTGTCTCAGGCAACCTAATTCCGCACTGGTTTATGCCTCAGTTTCCCCACACAAAAAATGGGGATCAGGAGATCTTAAAAGAGTGACAAATTAGTAATCAAGCTAACCGAAAACAGGGCCCTTGTAAAGCCAGGGAACAATTAGCACCCAGCGTTATCTTGGCGCATTGGATTGCACATCCTGTCCTGCTTCCCCAGCCGGCTGGCAAGCCGGGGATGGCCCTCCCCGGACAGTTACCTTCACAAATTGCACATCGCTGAGGATGTGCACTGAGTAGTCGGGAGTGTAGAGGTTGTTGCTGCTGCTGCACAGCTGGGTGTTGCTCCCCCCAAAGTCACTGCGCTCGCGGTTTGGAGACTCAGAGCGGTTCAACCCGCTGCAGCGAGAAGGGGACCGGTTTACTGCAGACAGTGAGGGAGAGGTGAGGGAGAAAAGGCAAGGAGAGGCGGGTGGGGAGAAAAGACAGGAGAACAGAAAGAGCGATGGGGAGAGGGAGGGGGAGAGAGAGAGAGAGAAAGAGAGAGAGAGAGAGAGAGGTGTTGTTTACTAAGGGCCCACAGGACTTCTAGGCGGTGGTAGAACCAGGCCCTCACCCTTCCCGTCAGAGCCCAGATGCTCAGTTTGTTACAGGAACTCACGGCTCCACTCTGCGCAGGCTCCTCCTGCTCCCCACAACGTCCACCAGGGAGGGGCTGGGGCAGAGGGGTCCACAGCCTTTCTCAGTTCTGGTCTTTGGGTTAAGTGCTGGAGATGAGGACCGAGCTGTGAGCGTGGTTAGCTACTCCAAAGCATGAGATCCTCTATCAGGATATAATATCTGTTCACGAACCTTATTTTACAAAGGCAAAGGCCTTGGGTTTGACAGCACATAGAACCAACCCTTGCCACGGTGAGCCATTTTGGCAGGGATAACTCAGGTCTGCCCTAACACTGGCAGGACACTGGACAAACGGAGACCCACAGACCTATTCAATCACATGAGTACCTATTCAAATCACATGAATAAACTGTTAAAATCTGTTCTATCCTTGTCCTTGACAACTATACCTTCATAATATAACATAACGTAACATAACATAACATAACATAACATAACATAACATAACATAACATA